>NC_085137.1:239814266-240057266 GCF_035046485.1 Aedes albopictus | reverse complement strand
ATGGGAAAGATGCTGTTCCGCAAAATGAATTCGTACATCTCAACCGAACAACATGGTTTATATTCCGGCCGTCTTACTTGTACCAATTCACTTGAATTCACATCGTTTTGCATTACTGGAATGGATGACGAAGTGCAAATCGACGCAGTGTACACCGACCTCAAAGCTGCATTCGATAGGATTGATCACCGGATCCTTTTAGCCAAACTGGATCGTCTTGGAGTATCGTAAGTTCTTGTTATTTGGATCCAATCGTATCTATGCAACCGCAAGTTATCTGTTAAAATAGGTGGCACAGAATCACATACTTTTTGCAACAATTTAGGAGTTCCCCAAGGCAGCAATTTAGGCCCCCTTTTATTTGCAATATTCTTCAATGACGTGTGTTGTTTACTCCCTCGAGGCTGTAAACTAGTATACGCTGATGATTTGAAACTGTACCTTCAAATACGTTCTGTTGAAGACTGTCAGCAGCTACAATGTTTACTTGACTCGTTTGCTTCATGGTGTGTTCGTAATTGTTAGTATTTCTAAATGTTCAGTGATAAGTTTTAGCCGTAAGAAAACTGACATTGAACTTCCGTATAGCATACATAATCAGCAATTGACGAGAGTAACAGAAATTAGGGACTTAGGCGTAATTCTTGACAAAAAGTTGACTTCCCAGAATCATTATCTCCACATTATTGCAAAGGCTAATAAGAAGCTGGGGTTTATCATGCGGGTTGCTAACCAATTTCGCGACCCGTATTGTTTGAGAGCACTTTATTATGCACTTGTCCGCTCCATACTGAAGTTATGGCTTTACCAAAAAGGTATCTTCGTCGCAAAGGTCTTGTTATGTCAAGTTGATGCTCCAAAGATTTTAGCAATGACTGGAATGTATGCTGTTGAAAGACCGCTACGGGGTCGAGATTTTTTGCACCTACCTTTCCGCCGTACTCTTTACGGGCGAAATGAGCCAATTCGTTCCATGTGTAGTGCCTTTAATCAAGTGTATCATCTGTTTGATTTTAATTTGTCTGTGAATGTGTTCAAGAATAGGCTACTTCATTCTCGCTTGCATTAACTGTATTAGAGTTAGGTTAGGTTAAGTAATCATGTAGACCTCGAAGTTCGATGATTGTTCCAAAATAAATGTAAATGTAAATATGAGGGCTTCATGGTCGCCAAAGTAAACGGGGTCTTCTTCTGTAGCTGCTGTGCGCCTCCGCGGTGGTCGATCGAGCAGTTCACGCAGATGCTGGACTGTTTGAAGACCATGCGAAGACAGGGCAAAGGCCTGTCCACCAAATAGCGGATGACTTCAATGCCTGGGCCGTGGAATAAGGTAGCCGTATCACGAACCAGCGGAGTCAGATCCTGCTAGAGACACTGGATACTAGATGTCGATCTGGCTGATGTCGGTACCAAGAGTACCTTTAGTCGGAACGCTGCTGAGTCGATTATTGACGTTACTTTTGGTAGTCCTGGTCTAACCAGTAGTGCGAGCTGGAGAGTAAACAGTCACAGCGATCACCTGGCGGTTCGCTACAGTATCGATAACAACAACAGCTGGCAGCGGGTAGAAGAAGAGGCGGCTAGGCCCATGCCAAGCCCTCGCAGGTGGAAGACATCATACTTCGACGAAGGGGTATTTAGGGAGGCGCTCCACCGTGAGCGAAACCTACTTGGTCTTTGACGGCAACGAGCTGGTAGCGGTGCTCTCGCCTGCGTGCGATGCGACCACGCCTAGGCAAGTTCAACCTAGAAATGGGATACCACTGGCTTACTAGTGGACTGAAGCGATTGCGGACCTGCGCCGCGCCTGCCTACGGGCAAGGCGGCGGATGCAGCGTGCACGATCTCAGGAAGAGCGATACTAACGACGGATGGTGTTCGCCGCTGCAAAAGCCGTGCTATAGACCGAAATAAGGGCAAGAAAAAGGCATGCTGTCAGAGTGCCAATAAAAATCCGTGGGGTGATGCCCAAGACGAAAGGTGTAATGGCTCTTGCAGAGCAATCTCTAGAGATGTTGGAAGGGATCATCGAGGGGCTTTTTCCACGCCATGATCCTAGTCCTTGGTCTCCTTTCGTAGAACAGCCGGGGACTGGGGCTGGCAATGAGGAGAAGAACACCGATGTGGAACTTGCGGGGATAGCAAAATCCCTTAGGATAGGTAAGGCTCCAGGTTCAGACGGAGTTTCAAACTTAGCCTTAAAAAGAGCTATTGCAGAGGCTCCCGAGGTGTTCAGGTCTGCTATGCAGAAATGCCTGGACGAGGGAGTTTTCCCTGTGGAAGAGACCGAGCCTGCAAAATGCGTGGAAACCACCCGGAAACCCGTCGACATATAGACCAATATGCTTGATAGACACGGCGGGGAAGGTGTTCAAAAAGATCATCCTCAATAGAATGTTGAGACACACCGAGGGTGTAAATAATCTCTCGAATAGCCAGTACGGCTTCCGGATGAATAGGTCAACCGTAGACGCTATCTTGTCGGTTACAAAAACCGCCGGAAAGCAATCGAGCGTAAGAGAGGGGGGATTCGCTACTGTGCATTAGTGACTCTGGATGAAATGAACGCGCCAGTTGGCCATCTATTACCGATGCGCTCCTGCGTCGGAGGATACCCGGGTACCTGTACAACATTCTCGGAAGTTGCTCCCAGAATCGAGTACTAGTTTACGACACAGAGGTGGGTCCGAAGTGCTTTCACATAACCTCAGGAGTCCTGCAAGGTTCCACCGTGGGTCCGGTGTTATGGAATGCCATGTACGACGAGGTGTTGAGGTTAGAGCTGCCGTTGGGAGTGGAGATTGTCGGCTTTGCTGACGACATTACGCTCGAAGTCTACGGTGAGTCGATCGAAGTAGTGGAGTTGACTACCGACCACTCGATCAAGGTTGTGGAAGCGTGGATGAGGTCCAGGAAACGGGAGTTGGCTCACCACAAAACTGAGGTGATGATTGTGCACAACCGGAAGTCGGAGCAGCAAGCGGTGATCAGTGTAGGCTATTGCACTACACAGAAAAAAATATGTATTTAAAATTCAGCGAGAAATCATGCACATAAAGGGAATGCTAGAGTTAGTGCATTTTTACATGACATAAAATGTAAAAATACATTACCATCGTGTAAATTTCCGCCAACCATCGCGTAAACCATCATGGACTCCAACTGATTACGTGACTTTTATTTTTTTTATTTTTTTATTTTTATTTCACCATCTTCAGCTTATAGCTGTACAGACTGAACAACCTTATGTTAATTGCCTTATACTATTTTTGAAACTATCTCTACTCTGGTTAAAATCAAACGTAAAATCTAAACTATTCAGAAGTGTGAAACACTTTTCCAGTGGATTATTCTGCCCATATCCAGTGCGATGAAATGCAGTCCAGAACAACGTACGATGTCGTAACCTACGCACCGGAAGCGGAAATTTACACGATTGCAACATAATTTTACATGATATCTCATGTAAATATGCACTAACTCTAGCATTCCCTTTATGTGCATGATTTCTCGCTGAATTTTACATGAATATTTTTTTCTGTGTATCACGTGAAAGCGTTCCGTCAAACACTTGGGCGTGATGATCGGTGATAAGCTCACCGTCGATAGCCACGTTGATTATGCCTCACAGAAAAAAATATGTTATTAAAATTAAGCGAGAAATCATGTACATAAAGGGAATGCTAGAGTTAGTGCACTTTTACATGAGATATAATGTAAAATTACATTACCTTCGTGTAAATTTCCGCCAAATATCGCGTAAACCATCATGAACACCAACCGACTACGCGGCCATTAGCGGAAATTTACACGAACGTAACGTAATTTTACATGATATCTCATGTAAATATGCACTAACTTATTTTTTGCTGAATTTTACATGAATATTTTTTTCTGTGTGTAAAAGAACCTGCATACTCCACAGCTAGAGTAACACTGTCCCGGATCATGTCCCGGATGTCCAATCATGTGTCCAATAGCTCTGCGGTGTGAACGCCAGTAAGCGCAAGATTCTGGTAAGTGCCGCTACGTCCATACTAAGGTATAGCAGCCCATCGTGGGGCACTGCGCTAAGTATCGAAAGCTACCGTGGTATGCTGGAAAGTACTTACAGGCTGTTGTGCCTGAGGGTTGCGTGTCACACGACGCACTCTGCGTCATCACTGGTATGGTGCCTATCGGCATCCTTATCAGGGGGGACATGGAGTGCTTCAAAATGCGCAGCACAAGAGGCATACGCAGGACGTCCAGGATGGCCTCCATGGTCAAATGGCAGCGCGCGTGGGACAGTTCCATCAAATTGATGGACCGTTTGGATGGTATTTAGCAATTACAGGCGCGTTTTCGGTCATCGGGTTACTTATAAAACAACGGTTTTAATTATAGCCGACGTTTCGAGCGTTTATTCACTCATCTTCAGGGCAAACTACAATTTACATACAAAGTTTGAGTAGTCAAGTCATTTGTTACATCTATACAGGGTGACTGGTAATTCGTGTTACACCCGAAAGGAGGTGAAAGTAGACCATATTTGCAGCAAAAAATTGTTCTACAGGTAGGTCCGGAAATCACTGCTAAGTGAGTTATTCAAAAATTAGTGTTATTAAATTACCCCATCTTTAAACATCTCTAACTCAGAAACTATGAACCGTATAATCAATCTAAGCGAATGGATAGAAAGTTTAAAGCTTTTTTTTTTTTTTTTTTTTTTTTTATTTGTGAATTTTAACTTATGCTAATTCTTCACACAGTTTAAAGCTTTGTCTTTTAATGCTCTTTGGACAGGTAATTGATAAAAAGTCATTTAAGTGCAGAAATTTTGACTTTTATGTAAAAAGTGCCTAAAAATGTACCCCCTTTTCACCTTTTTTGATAGTTTACTCGTGAAAAACGTGATAAATGTGAGAAATGTTCTTCTACAAAACATTCATTTTTTGATACGCTACCAAACTGTCCTTTGGTGCAACATTGTATCTGTCATAGTTTTGTCACAATCTTGAATTCAAAATTTTGTGAAATAAATCAATGTTTTTATTGCAATACTGTCTGGCAACCCTACACGTTTGCTTGCTGTTGGTCGTCGTGCGCATGGCAACGAAGTCCAGCGTCACGGCGGCGGTCATCGTTTGACAGAGCCAACAGTGAACGGCAAATTGCGCGCTATGTTTATGGATCAATCTCAAGGAATCCTTTTCTTTGGGTGAAGATTCAAATCGCCTAGATGCCATACACCCAAACCCACTCACTGGTGGAATTTAGCGAGATCATACAGCTGGGTGGCACCGTTTTAAGGGATATTCAAACCTACGGGCCGAGACTGGGTCCGGGCCGGGGCCGCGGCCGAGACTCGATAGGGCTTTTTGTCGCTTCGTTCTCACTGCACACAATGCTCACCGGGCTATAGCGCCTGCGCACCAGCAATTTATGTTGCGCGAACGCACGCACAGTATGAAGCGGTTGTCATTTATTTTTGTTTTTGTTTCTGCGCACTTTATCCAATGTGATTGATGTACATTCATCCAGAACTTTCTTTTGTAATTTCTACAGGAATCTGGGATTCCTCCAGCTTTGTTATGATTTCCCTTGGAATGCTTTCTGGGACTCTCCTGTAGTTCTTTCTGGAAAACCTCTAATGAGATTCTTCTAGGAGTCCTTCCTGGTATTTCTCCAGCTACTCCGTCTGGGTTTTTGTCCTTGAGTTCTACTAAAATTTCTTCTGGGATACTTTCAAGAACTGGTTTAGAGTTTTTCTCCAGAAATTCCTCCAGGAGTAGCTTCCCACAGTTTATTTATTTTCCGTTCAACGGGAAGCCCTCCTGAAGTTCCTGAGAGTGAGTCCAGGAGCTCCCCAGGCATTCCTCCAGGGCACCCCCAAAAAATACCAAGGGAATTTCTTGAGAATTAGCCCAAGAATTTCTCCAGCATTTGTCGTAGAATCACCCTAGGATTTTACTGGGAATTTCTCCATTATAACTCTGGAAATTAATGCAGGAGTTCTCCAGCAATAATGCATGCTTCTCTTCAGGATTTTTCCCGAAAATTACTGAAGGACTCAAGGGATTTCTCCAGAAATTCCTGCATTAATACCACCAGGACTTCCTCAAGGGATTCCTCCACGATGTCAACTAAAAATTATTCCAGTAGTTCTTCCAGGAATACCTCCAGAAATTCCATCAGGTATTTTTCCAGGAAGTCTTCTTGGAAATACTCCAGGCATAACTCCAAGAATTTCTCTGTGAGTTACTCCAGGTATTCCTACAGGATTCTTACAGATGTTTATCCAGGAACTACTGCAAGATGTCCTCCAATTTTTTTTCCAGGAAGGAATTCCTCCAGTGATTCCCTCATAAATTTCTCCAGTAAATGCTCCAGAAAATTCTTTAGAGATTCCTTCAGAATTCCTTCCTGTATTTCCTCCAAGAAATCGTCCAGAAATTTCGCCAGTGATTCCTTTAATAAATCTTCTATGGGTTCCTCCAGGAGTTCGAACAGAATATCCTCCAGAAATTCCTCCAGGCATTCCTCCAGGAATTCCTACAGAAAATTCTCCAGGAATTCCTCCAGAAATTTCACCAGGAATTACTTCAGGAATTCATCCACGAACTTTTCCAGAAATTCCTCCAGGAATTCCTCCGAAAATTCCTCCAAGAATTCTTTCAGGAATTTTTCCATAAAGTCTTCCAGGATATACTCCATGAATTACTCCAAAAATTGCTTCAGGAATAACTCGAGGAATTTCACCACGAATTGCTTCAGAAATGACTTCAGGGATTCCTACGGGAATTCTTCCAGGTACTACTTCAGGCTGTCCTCAAAAAAAATCCTCCAGGAATTCTACAAGGAAATTACTCCAGGAACTACTCCAGGAAAGCCGTCAAGAATTCCTCCCAGAAACAATCCAAGAATTCCCATAATTTCTCTTTGAATTACTCCAGGAATTCGTCAAAAAATTACTTCTGGAATTTTTCCAGAAATTCCTCCCAGAATTCCTTTTAGAAATACCTCAAGAAAATGCTTCAAGAATTTCTTCAGAAAATCCTTAAAGAACTCCAGAAGTGCCTCCAGCAAATGTTTTAGGAATTTCTTCACGATTTTTTTCAGGAACTTCTCCAGATATTGCTTAGGAATATCTCCAGGAATTCGTCTTGAAGAACTATTCCAGAACGTACTCCAGGCATTACTCCAGGATTTCCTCAAGAAATGTCTCTAGAACTTCCTTCAAGAATTCCTTCGGTTAACTTTTCAGGAATTCCTCCCGGAATTATCTCAGGTACAGTATTCCTTAAAGAGTTACTACAGGGATTCCAGGAATAGCTCCAGAAACACAGTTAGAATTTACTCCAAGAATTCCTCCAGGAATCACACCAGTAATTCCTCAAGGTAGGATGTCATCCAGGAATTTCTGTAGGAAATCTTGGAAAAAAATTTGAACGGATTCTTGATTGAAATCGTGAAAGAATTCTTGGGGGAGTTCCCGTAGCAGTTTCTGGAATAATTTCTGGAGGATTTTCAGGGAGAATTCTGGAGTGATTTTTTGGGAAGATCCTGTAGGAATTTCTGGAGGATTTCCTGGGAGAAATCCTAGAAAAGTTTATTTAGGAATTCCTCCCAGACTTCCGCCAAGAATTGCTTCAAGAATCCCTCTATGAATTTCTCCAAAAATCCCTCGAACAGTTCTTTCTGTGATTTTTGAAGAAATTTATTCAGGAATTACTTTACAAACTCCTCCAGGAATTCCTTCATAAATTCCTCCAGTAATTCCTTCAAAAATTCCTCCAAGAATTTTTCCATGAATTCCACCAGGAAATCCTCCAAAAATAACTTGTGAGATAGCTCCAGGGATTCCTTCTTGAATTTCTCCAGGTATTACTCCAGTGACTCTTTCAAAAACTCCTTCAAGGCTTACTACAGGTATTTCTCTAGGGATTCCTAATGAAATTTCTCCAAGGAAATCCCCCAGGAATTCTTCCAAGACTCCCTCCAGGTATTTCTTCAAAAATTCCTCCAGGGATTATTTTAAGAGTTCCTCCAAGGATTCCACCAGGGATTCTTCAAGGGAGTAATTCCTGAAAGAAACTCCGAAGGAACTCCTGGGAAGAATTCTTAGATAAATTTCCGGATGACATCCTACCTAGAGGAATTACTAGAGTGATTCCTGGAGGAATTCTTGGAGTAAGTTCTAACGGAGTTTCTGAAGCTATTCCTGAAAAAATATGAAGCGCTTCTCAGAGGAATCCCTGGAGTAGCTCTTTTAAAAATTCCTGTACCTGAGATAATTCCGGGAGGAACTCCTGGACGCTTAACCGAAGGAATTCTTGGAGGAAATTCTAGAGACATTTCTTGAGGAATTCCTGGAGTAATTCCTACAGTAGGTTCTTGAATAGTTTTTGGAGAAAGCCTTGAAGTAATTCATGGAGAAATTCTTATAGTGTTTCTGAGAGGAATTTCTGGAGGCCTTCCTGGAAAATTCTTGAGGAATTTCTAAAATAAAACGTTGAGAAATTTCGGGAAGAATTTCAGGACGAATTCCTGGAGATATTCGTAAGCAATATCTGGAAGAATTCCTGAAATAATTCGTGAAGGAATTCCTAAAAGATTGGAGCCACTTCTGAAGCAGCTCTTTAAAGAATTTCTGAATAAATTCTTCCAGCATTTCCTTGAGGCATTTCTAAAAGGAATTGTGGAAAAATTCCGGTAGGTTTTTTTTTGACGAATTCGTGGAGTAATTCAAAGAGAAATTATGGGAATTCTTGGATTGTTTCCAGCAGGAATTCTTGGCGGCTTTCCTGGATAAATATCGGGAAGAATTCGTGCAGGAATCCCTGGAGTTGATCCTAGAAGAATTCCTGGAGTCATTCTTAGAGGAATCCCGTAAGTATTTCCTTGTAGAATTCCTGGAGGATTTTTTTGAGGATATTCTGAAGTAGTTTCTGAAAAATTTCCGTAGGAATCCCTGAAGTCATTTCTGGAGGATTTTCTAGAGTTATTCCTGAAGCAATTCTTAGAGTAATTAATGGAGTATTTCCTGGAATACTTTATGGAAGAATTCCTGAAGGAATTCTTAGAGGATTTTGGGCGGAATTTCTGAAGAAGTTCGTGGATGAATTCCTGGAGTAATTCCTGGTGAAATTCCTGGAGGAATTCGTGGAGTATTTTTTGGAGAAATTCCTGGAGGAATGCCTGGATGAATTTCTGGTGGATATTCTGTAGGACCAGAAAAGGATATTCTGTAGGAATTGCTGGAGGAATTCCTAGACGATTAATTGAAGGAATCACTGGCAAAATTTTTGGAGGAATTCCTGGAGTATTTTCTGGAGGAATTCCTGGATGAATTTCTGGTGGATATTCTGGAATTCCTGGAGGAATCCCTAGAAGACTTATTGAACGAATCACTGGCGAAATTCTCAGAGGAGTTGCTGGGAGAATTCCTGGAGGAATTTCTAGACGATTTCCTGGAGGAAATTCAGGAAGGAATTCTGGAGGAATCTATAAAGAATTTTCTGGAGCATTTACTTGCAGTTATCCCTCCATGAGTTCCTGCAGGAATTCATCCCAAAATTCTACCAGGAAATCCTGCACGGATTCCTCCACGAATTCCTCCAGAAATTCCTCATGGGATTCCTTCAGGAATTCCTTAAAGGAATTCTTCCGTGAATCATCCAAAGATGCCTCCAGGAATTTTTTCAAGGGTTCATTCAGGAATTCCTCCTGGGATTTCTCCATAAATTCCTCCTGTAATTGCTGCAGGAGATTCTCTAGAGATTCCTCCAAGGATTCCTCCAGAATTCCTTCCAGAATTTCTCCCAGGAAATCATCAAGGATTCCTCCAGGAATTCCTTCAGTAATTCCTCACGGAATTCCTCTAGGAATTTCTACAGGGATTTCTTAAAAAAATTCTCCAGAATGTAGTCCATGCATTTCTCCACGAATTACTTCATGAATTTCTCCATAAATTATTCCAGGAATTCCTCCAGAAATTACTTCAGGTACTACTCCAGGAGTTCATCCAGGAACTTCTCCGGAAATTCCTAAAGGAATACCACCAGAGATTCCATCAGGTGTTTTTCCAGGAAGTCTTCTTGGAAATACTGCAGGCATAACTCCAAGAATTTCTCCGTGAATTACTCCAGATATTCCTACAGGATTCTTACAGGTGTTTATCCAGGAACTACTGCAAGATGTCCTCCAATTTTTTTCCCAGGAATTCCTCCAGTGATTCCTTCATAAATTTCTCCAGTAAATGCTCCAGAAAATTCTTTAGAGATTCCTCTAGAATTTCTTCCTGAACTTCCTCCAGAAAATCGTCCAGAAATTCCTCCAGGAATTCCCCCTGTAATTCCTCTAAGTATATCGCCAGTGATTCGTTCAATAAATCTTCTAGGGATTCCTCCAGGAATTCCTACAGAATATCCACCAGAAATTCATTCAGGAATTCCTCCAGAAAGCACTCCAGGAATTCCTCCAAGAATTTCGCCAGTAATTCCTTCAATAAATCGTCTAGGAATTCCTTCAGCAATTCCAACAGAATATCCACCAGAAAATCCTCCAGGCACTCCTCCAGAAAACACTCCAGGAGTTCCTCTAAGAATTTCGCCAGTGATTCCTTTAATAAATCTCTCTAGGAATTCCTCCAGGAATTCCTACAGAATATCCACCAGAAATTCATCCAGGAATTCATCCACGAACTTCTCCAGAAATTCCTCCAGAAATTCCTCCAAGAATTCCTTCAGGAATTCTTCCATAAAGTATTCCAGGAAATGCTCCATTAATTACTCTAAGAATTGCTTCAGGAATAACTCTAGAAAATCCTCCAGCAATTGCTACAGGAATTACTTCAGGGACTCCTACGGAAAATTTTCAGAAACTACTTCAGAATATCCTCAAAAAAATCCTCCAGGAATTCTACAAGGAAATACTTACGGGATTCCTCTAAGAATGACTCCAGGAATTCTTCTAGGATCTACTCCAGGGATTCCTGCACAAATTCTTTCCGGTATTTATCTAGGAAAGCCGTCAAGAATTTCTCCTGGAAACAATCCAAGAATTCCCATAATTTCTCTTTGAATTACTCCACGAATTCGTCAAAAAAAAACCTTCCGGAATTTTTCCAGAATTCCTCATAGAAATTCTTTAAAGAGCTGCTTCAGAAGTGGCTCCAATCTTTTAGGAATTCCTTCATGAATTATTTCAGGAGTTCCTCCAGATATTGCCTCCGAATATCTCCAAGAGTTCGTCCTGAAATTCTTCCCGAAATTTCTCAAGGTTTTATTTTAGAAATTCCTCAAGATTTTTTCCAGGAAGGCCTCCAGAAATTCCTCCCAGAAACACTCTAAGAATTTCTCCATGGATTACTTCAAGGCTTTCTCCAAAAACTATTCCAGAACCTACTCTAGGAATTACTCCAGGAATTCCTCAAGAAATGTCTCTAGAATTTCCTCCAAGAATTCCTTCGGTTAATCTTCCAGGAATTCCTCCCGGAATTATGTCAGGTACAGGAATTCTTTAAAGAGCTACTCCAGGGATTCCTCTGGGAAGCGCTTCATATTTTTTTCAGGAATAGCTCCAGAAACTCCGTTAGAACTTACTCCAAGAATTCCTCCATGAATCACTCCAGTAATTCCTCTAGGTAGGATGTCATCCGAAAATTTATCTAAGAATTCCTCCTAGGAGTTCCTTCGGAGTTTTTTTCAGGAATTACTCCCTGGAAGAATTCCTGGTGGAATCCTTGGAGGTACTCTTAAAATAATCCCTGGAGGAATTTTTGAAGAAATACCTGGAGGGAGTCTTGGAAGAATTCCTGGGGGATTTCCTTGGAGAAATTTCATTAGGATTCCCTAGAGAAATACCTGTAGTAAGCCTTGAAGGAGTTTTTGAAAGAGTCACTGGAGCAATACCTGGAGGAATTCAAGGATGAATCCTTGGAGCTATCTCACAAGTTATTTTTGGAAGATTTCAAGGTGGAAATCATGGAGGAGTTTTTAGAGGAATTTTTGAAGAAATTACTGGAGGAATTTGTGAAGGAATTCCTGGAGGAGTTTGTAAAGTAAATCCCGAATAAATTTCTCCAAAAATCCCAGGAAGAACTATTCGAGGGAGTTTTGGAGAAATTCATAGAGGGATTCTTGAAGCAATTATTGGTGGAAGTCTGGGAGGAATTCCTAAATAAACTTTTCTAGGATTTCTCCCAGGAAATTCTCCAGGAATTCCTACAGGATCTTCCCCAAAAATCACTCCAGAATTCTCCCTGAAAATCCTCCAGAAACTATTCCAGAACCTGCTACGGGAACTCCCCCAAGAATTCTTTCAAGATTTCAATCAAGAATCCGTTCAAATTTTTTTCCAAGATTTCCTACAGAAATTCCTGGATGACATCCTACCTTGAGGAATTACTGGTGTGATTCCTGGAGGAATTCTTGGAGTAAATTCTAACGGTGTTTCTGGAGCTATTCCTGGAATCCCTGTAGTAACTCTTTAAGGAATACTGTACCTGAGATAATTCCGGGAGGAATTCCTGAAAAGTTAACCGAAGGAATTCTTGAAGGAAGTTCTAGAGACATTTCTTGAGGAAATCCTGGAGTAATTCCTGGAGTACGTTCTGGAATAGTTCTTCAAGACGAATTCCTGGAGATATTCCTAAGCAATATCTGGAGAAGTTCCTGAAAAAAATCGTGAAGAAATTCCTAAAACATTTGCTGGAGGCACTTCTGGAGTTCTTTAAGGATTTTCTGAAGAAATTCTTGAAGCATTTTCTTGAGGTATTTCTAAAAGGAATTCTGGGAGGAATTTCTGGAAAAATTCCAGAAGTAATTTTTTGACGAATTCCTGGAGTAATTCAAAGAGAAATTATGGGAATTCTTGGATTGTTTCTGGGAGGAATTCTTGACGGCTTTCCTGGAGTAGTTCCTGGAGTAATTTCCTTGTAGAATTCCTGGAGGATTTTTTTTGAGGACAGCCTGAAGTAGTACCTGGAAGAATTCCCGTAGGAATCCCTGAAGTCATTTCTGAAGCAATTCGTGGTGAAATTCCTCGAGTTATTCCTGAAGCAATTTTTGGAGTAATTCATGGAGTATATCCTGGAAGACTTTATGGAAAAATTCCTGAAAGAATTCTTGGAGGAATTTTCGGAGGAATTCCTGGAGGAATTTCTGGAAAAGTTCGTGGATGAATTCCTGAAGTAATTCCTGGTGAAATTTCTGGAGGAATTCCTGGAGAATTTTCTGTAGGAATTCCTGGAGGAATGCCTGGAGGAATTTCTGGAGGATATTCTGTTCGAACTCCTGGAGGAACCCATAGAAGATTTATTAAAGGAATCACTGGCGAAATTTCTGGACGATTTCTTGGAGGAAATACAGGAAGGAATTCTGAAGGAATCTCTAAAGAATTTTCTGGAGCATTTACTGGAGAAATTTATGAGGGAATCACTGGAGGAATTCCTTCCTGGAAAAAAAATTGGAGGACATCTTGCAGTAGTTCCTGGATAAACATCTGTAAGAATCCTGTAGGAATACCTGGAGTAACTCACAGAGAAATTCTTGGAGTTATGCCTGGAGTATTTCCAAGAAGACTTCCTGGAAAAATACCTGATGGAATTTCTGGAGGTATTCCTGGAAGAACTACTGGAATAATTTTTAGTTGACATCGTGGAGGAATCCCTTGAGGAAGTCCTGGTGGTATTAATGCAGGAATTTCTGGAGAAATCCCTTGAGTCCTTCAGTAATTTTCGGGAAAAATCCTGAAGAGAAGCATGCATTATTGCTGGAGAACTCCTGCATTAATTTCCAGAGTTATAATGGAGAAATTCCCAGTAAAATCCTAGGGTGATTCTACGACAAATGCTGGAGAAATTCTTGGGCTAATTCTCAAGAAATTCCCTTGGTATTTTTTGGGGGTGCCCTGGAGGAATGCCTGGGGAGCTCCTGGACTCACTCTCAGGAACTTCAGGAGGGCTTCCCGTTGAACGGAAAATAAATAAACTGTGGGAAGCTACTCCTGGAGGAATTTCTGGAGAAAAACTCTAAACCAGTTCTTGAAAGTATCCCAGAAGAAATTTTAGTAGAACTCAAGGACAAAAACCCAGACGGAGTAGCTGGAGAAATACCAGGAAGGACTCCTAGAAGAATCTCATTAGAGGTTTTCCAGAAAGAACTACAGGAGAGTCCCAGAAAGCATTCCAAGGGAAATCATAACAAAGCTGGAGGAATCCCAGATTCCTGTAGAAATTACAAAAGAAAGTTCTGGATGAATGTACATCAATCACATTGGATAAAGTGCGCAGAAACAAAAACAAAAATAAATGACAACCGCTTCATACTGTGCGTGCGTTCGCGCAACATAAGGGGCTGTCCATAAACCACGTGGTCATTTTTTTGGGACTTTTCAACCACCCCCCCCCCCCGCGTGGTCATCAGTCCTTACAAAAATTTTTATTTGTCCATACAAAATGATCATTGGCCGAACCCCCCCCCCCCCCCTCATGACCACGTGGTTTATGGACAGCCCCTAAATTGCTGGTGCGCAGGCGCTATAGCCCGGTGAGCATTGTGTGCAGTGAGAACGAAGCGACAAAAAGCCCTATCGAGTCTCGGCCGCGGCCCCGGCCCGGACCCAGTCTCGGCCCGTAGGTTTGAATATCCCTTAAAACGGTGCCACCCAGCTGTATGATCTCGCTAAATTCCACCAGTGAGTGGGTTTGGGTGTATGGCATCTAGGCGATTTGAATCTTCACCCAAAGAAAAGGATTCCTTGAGATTGATCCATAAACATAGCGCGCAATTTGCCGTTCACTGTTGGCTCTGTCAAACGATGACCGCCGCCGTGACGCTGGACTTCGTTGCCATGCGCACGACGACCAACAGCAAGCAAACGTGTAGGGTTGCCAGACAGTATTGCAATAAAAACATTGATTTATTTCACAAAATTTTGAATTCAAGATTGTGACAAAACTATGACAGATGCAATGTTGCGCCAAAGGACAGTTTGGTAGCGTATCAAAAAATGAATGTTTTGTAGAAGAACATTTCTCACATTTATCACGTTTTTCACGAGTAAACTATCAAAAAAGGTGAAAAGGGGGTACATTTTTAGGCACTTTTTACATAAAAGTCAAAATTTCTGCACTTAAATGACTTTTTATCAATTACCTGTCCAAAGAGCATTAAAAGACAAAGCTTTAAACTGTGTGAAGAATTAGCATAAGTTAAAATTCACAAATAAAAAAAAAAAAAAAAAAAAAAAAAGCTTTAAACTTTCTATCCATTCGCTTAGATTGATTATACGGTTCATAGTTTCTGAGTTAGAGATGTTTAAAGATGGGGTAATTTAATAACACTAATTTTTGAATAACTCACTTAGCAGTGATTTCCGGACCTACCTGTAGAACAATTTTTTGCTGCAAATATGGTCTACTTTCACCTCCTTTCGGGTGTAACACGAATTACCAGTCACCCTGTATATATAAAAATGCAGTGGCATACGTGGGACCGCGCATAACTTGCGAATGGATGGTCCGATTTGGGTCGTCTAAGTTTTGTTTCGTTAGTTTTCACCCAAGGAAGGTTTATGAGGCCAAAAACATTGGAAAATTGAGAGTTTTGAAAATCGGAATTTCATTCATTTTAAACGGGGACTTGGGCGCTTGGCTAGGGACTGTAAACGTCAAAAAAACGCAGTAGGCAAGACAAAATTTGCCGGGGACAGCTAGTAAAACATAAAATTACTCACATTAAAGGTTGTTTTAGGTCAAGTGGGTTTGAACATGGACTCAAACTTTGTATGTAAATTGTAGTTTGCCCTGAAGATGAGTGAATAAACGCTGGAAACGTCGGCTATAATTAAAACCGTTGTTTTATAAGTAACCCGATGACCGAAAACGCGCCTGTAATTGCTAAGCTCCATCAAAGGTAGGTGGACCCATAGGTTGGTACCGTGGGTAGATAGTTGGGTTAACAGGCGCCATTGACATTCCATTTGACTCAGGTCCTTTCAGGTCATGGTTTCTTCCGGCAGCATCTACACCGTTTCGGGCATGCGGGTTCTCCCGAATGCCCTATTTGTGCTGATTTAGAGGAAACTATGGAACACGTTTTGTTCGTGTGCTCGCGTCTTCACACATTGCGTGACTGTATGCTTGCCACATGCGGGGAGGACACATTTTCGGACAATCTTGTCCAGAGGATGTGTAGTAGCGTGGTTCAAAAAATCGTTTTTGCTCCACACCGCTTATTTGATTCATAACCAGATTATATGCCTTGGCTCAAAAATTGAGCTGAATTGGTTGAAAATTGAGAGTGCACAAGCCATTTAAAGTTTGTATGGGAATTACTATGGGAAAACGACGTTTTTCATTCAATTGACCGTAGTATTTTAAAAAATGCCCTAGAGTGTTAGTTGACCTTCGGTACTACTACCCGAGCAAAGGCAGATAACAAAGTGATATCACTTTGATAATAAACTGTGTTATCGGTGTTATCATTTTGTTATTTCTGTTATCATCTTTTTCAATTGATGATAACCAGATGATAACAAATTTAGTTATCGATAATTTTGGTCTATCGCGATAACATAAAAATACTAAATGATAACAAAATATGTTATCTGTTTCTAAACGCACATTTCAAAGCATTCCCAAAACTGAGAGTCTGATGAACCTCGAATCTAAAAATAGATTCCGCTTCCCACCTACAATGCGACTGCAGTACGAAAAGCGTAGCCTTTTATTACTCTCACTCTCAATGAGTCCCGTTGGTGTAGGGGCTATCGGCTGCGACCGACAATCACTCGATCAGGGTCCGAGACCCGCCTAGGCGCAATTGTCGAAAACTTTGGTTGTAAGTTACAAGAAACTTTTTTCAATAGGTGACGATGTCGGTAAAGTAGATTTTTTTCTATTTTGGTCGATAAAATAGCTCTTAATGATAACTAATTAATAACAAAACCAGTTATCAGTCACATGTATTTTTTCATGTTGATAACTAAATGAGATGTTGAACAAAATATTGTATAACACAATTAGTTATCAACTTGAACACAATGATAACTTAACTTCTTATCATTTTGGTATTCGAGAAGTAAATATGAGTTATCATTTTTGTTATGTTGGCTCTTCATTCAACCTAAATGATAACAAACTCAATTATCAAACGAATGATAACCAGGTAACAGAGCTTGTTATCATTTTCTTATCCGCCTTTGCTCGGGGAGGGTCTCTGTCAAAGGCCTAATGCGAACCCGTGGGGTGACGCCTACAGGATCGTTATGGCACGACTAGAGGTGTAATGGCTCCTACAGAGCAATCTCCAGATATGTTGAAGGGGATCATCGAGGGGCTTTTTCCGCGTCATGATCCTAGTCCTTGGTCTTCTTTCGTAGGACAGCCGGGAACTGGGGCTGGCGATGAGGAGAGGAACACCGATGTGGAACTTGCGGGGATAGCAAAGTCCCTTAGCGTAAGTAAGGCCCCAGGTCCGGACGGAGTTCCGAACTTAGCCTTAAAAGTAACTATTGCAGAGGCTCCCGAGATGTTCAAGCATTCTGCTATGCAGAAATGCCAGGACGAGGGAGTTTTCCCACAAGTTTGGAAGAGGCAGAGCCTGGTTCTATTGCCATAGGCGGGGAAACCACCCGGACACCCGTCGGCATAAAGACCAGGCGGGGAAGGTGCTCGAAAAGATCATCCTCAATAGAATGTTGAGGTTCACCGGGAGTGGAAATGGTATTTCGAGTAACCAGTATGGCTTCCGGAAGGGGAGGTCCACCGTAGACGCTATCTTATCGGTTACAAAAACAACCGAGAAAGCACTCGAGCCTAATAGAAGGGGGATTCGTTTCTGTGTGGTACTGACGTTTTATAGCGCCAGCTGGTCTGCTGTTGCCAATGCGCTCTTGCGTCTAAGGATACCGGGGTATCTGTACAAAATTCTCGAAAGTTACTTTTAGAATCGTGTGCTAGCTTACGACACGGAGGTGGGTCGGAAGTGCTTTCACATAACCTCAGGAGTCCTGCAAGGTTCCATCCTGGGTCCGGTGTTATGGAATGTCATGTTCGACGAGGTGTTGAGGTTAGAGTACCCAGTGGGAGTGGAGATTGTCAGATTTGCCGACGACATTACACCTGTTCTGATTCTGATTCTGATCCTGATTCTGCCTGTAATAGAGCCTCCACAGCTATTGCGGAACTGTCCCGCATGGTGTCCAATAGCTCTGCGGTGTATGCCAGTAAGCGCAAGCTTCTGGCTAGGGTCGCCACGTCCATACTTTGATCTTGATATATTTTTCTGGCCCATAGATTGATACCGGGCGTAGATAGTTGGATTAATAGACGCCATTGGGAAGTTACATTCCGCCTGACACAGGTCCTTTTAGGTCATGGTTGCTTCCGGCAGTATCTACACCGTTTTTGGCATGCGGATTCTCTCGAATGCCCAGTGCGCAATGGTTTAGAGGAAACGGCGGAACACGTTTTGTATGTGTGCCCGCGTTTTCGCACAATGCGTGACCGTATGTTTGCCACATACGGGGAGAACACAACTCCGGACAATTTGGTCCAGAGGATGTGTAGGGATGAGTTTGGCTGGAACACCGTTTCAACGGCTATCACCCATATTGTCTGGGAGCTACAGAGGAGGTGGCGCGTAGACTCGGAGAATGGCTAGTTCAGATGCGGTACAAGTGGTGGTTTAGGGGTTTGGAGTCGGCTTCGTAGGTCATACTGGTGCTCTGCGGTCGACATCGACCCTTACAGCGATTAAGCGGCCGCGAAGAGGAAGTCTACAGGGTTAGATCCGATCCCGCGGTTGAAAAGAGGTCCCCGGTAAGAGCTGGGGCAGGTGGAGACCCTGCTGTCTGCAACCTTCTGGTGCATCTGATAGGGCCTGAAGGGTAGTGATACCCTTCCTTACGGGCAGGTCAGATCGGTTACACGTGGGCATCAGTTCTTGATGTCTGCTAAGCAGTTGAGCGAGGGCGGGGTTGACCCTGCTTGCCTTCCGAGGACAGAGGGAGTGGTGAGAACAACTCGGGAAACTGGCTAAGCGCCAGCATGCTACCGTGTTGGACTCACCAAAGCGAGTCCTCGATGTTCGTTGCTGCAGGCTACGCAGCTAACCTTTGTGTGCTAGCGGGCATGGTGCCCATAGCACTTTCAAGACCAACAAGATGCTCTTCGAATGTCTACGCTTCGTGGAGAAACGGTCTTGCGGTAGAGATATCACTCCGGAGATTTTTGTTGATGAGTATTTTTTTTTTTCGTGTAAACCATAGGGGGATAATCTGCTCAACAGACACCCTAACAGGAAGGTTAGGGTAGTGTGGGGCTGAGGCCGTCTTCTACAACAAAAGTAAAAGCCAGGACTACTCTCTCCTCGTACCCACTAAACACATTCCTATGGTCGCCAAACCCTACGTCTCTCCGGAACCACCAAGAAGGTATTGCTTCAGAGAGGGGCTAGTGCACATCACACTCTCAAGGTTAGCTGCATAGCCTAGCAGCAACGAACATCGATGACTCGCTCTGGAGAGTCCATCACGGTAACATGCTGGCGCTTAGCCAGTTTCCCGAGTGGTCCTCGCCACTCCCTTTGTCCTCGGAAGGCGGGCAGGGTCAACCCCGCCCGCGCCCAACTGCTTTGCTGACATCAAGAACTGATGCCCACGTGCAACCCGATCTGACCTACTGAAGGCAAGGGTATCACTACCCTTCAGGCCCTATCAGCTGCACCAGAAAGTTGCTGATAGCAGGGTCTCCACCTGCCCCGACCCTTGCCGGGGACCCCTTTTCAACCGCGGGCTCAGATCCAACCCAGTAGACCGACGCCACGACAGCACCGCTACTGGGACTTCCTCTCCGCGGCCACTTAATCGCTGTAAGGGTCGATCTCGACCGCAGGGCATGTTGATGAGTATGAAGGCGGGCATCTGGCATTGCGTACTCCCATGGTCTCCCGAATTGTATTTGAACTACCGAGAAAATGGCGGACTGACCACAGCACGTTGGTTTGACCCCCTCTTTCTAAAGCTTGAGACCAACGGGGTAGTCTATAGTACTAGCCAGGAATCAATTTTCAAAGAACAAACGTTTTTGAAACCCAGTTCTACATTGCAGCAAACTTCAAATGCACAAATCACAATATGTAACCATGTGTAACGAATGTGTTATTTCTATTTTGTTCTTGCTAACTTGTGATGAGCATCAAATAAGAAGATTCAGTACGCTGGTTAAGGTCTTTATGCGATTTGTGTTATTGTAGTTTTGTGTTTATGGATCAAAAGTTATTGTAGTGGCCATTTTGGGATTCTAACGAGCTAGTCCTTAAGGCGGTAGCTAAAGAGAAGTGCCCATTTACGCCCCTTCTCCGTAGAAGTAAAGGAAGAGAGAATGTAGTTTTAGTGAATCGAACCCCACATAAATCGAAGACCCTCCTCTTGGGTATCTGATTAGCAATATTCTTCATTCTATAAAAAATAGTCCGGTGCTATGGGATTCCCAAGTATACTTTAATTCTACTTTCAATGAACGAATATGTTCATTATGAAGCACGACTGTATTGCTCATTAGAAACAATATCACAGACATTGTTTATGACTTCTGTTTGAGCCTTGCATCAGCTGTCTACAAATTGATAACAATATCCACCCAGTTGCTTTGAGATGAACTTTGTAGTCATGTCTGTCTAGCCTGCATCACTCTAGCTTTCCATAGAATTTTCTTTGAGCAGCTCTTCCCGAGTGGCTTTATTTCCTCAGAACCATCACTATCTTCTGCGTGACAGTAATCGCCTGAAGGTCGCGAGCTCTAAATCGAAACTGGTGATGATGGCCGCCAAGCCAGCAGCCGGCAGCCCGCAGCCCAGACTGGATGTTCTGCTCTTCTCCGAAGTAAACGATAAGCACACGCCGCTAACGATCGAAAATTCTATTTCCGGACCCGGTCTGCGCTGTTGTTGTGGTAGCGCGGCGGCGACGGTATACTCGGTCCTCAAGCGGATGAGACGCGCAACAGACAGCAGTCGGTGACTACTCCACACGTGTGGGGATTCGCCTAACTTTAGAAGCAGACGACGACGACGACGCTGCAGAGTAGTGATGGCAACGCGACGACGACAGCGAGGCTCGGCGATGATGAGGACGATGATAATGTGGACGCCAAACGATGCCTTTGGGGTGCTTGAAAAGCTCGTTTAGGAAACTCAACAAGTGGCGCAAACCGAAGCTTTAATAAGGTTTGCTGGGAAGTGCATTGGGGGTGATGGAAAATATTGTTTGACTGGTTATTTGAGCTGCATGTCCATATGTCAAAGAGATTGTTTAACTCTTTCTCAAGTAGTTTTGACAACATAGATAATGGCTAATTCTCACGTATAAAATGTGCTCATTCCATCTCAGATAGTTCGTCGTAAAATTCGCGCTTCTCTCCCAAGCCTAATTTGGTGCTAAATTTTGCGCGAAAATATTAAAAATTATGATTTCATCACTCGTGAATCCCTTTTCCCAGTCAGGCCTCTAAACTCGAACTGAATTATTCATATTCCTTGTTCCCCTTTGAATTTAGCCTTCCCGAAACGGCCCGTGTCAAGCAGCGCCCTACACAATGAATGCAGTAGCCCCGCTGCCTCACCCTCACCTGAGCGACATCGAACGGCCCGCGGCTGCTGCTTCCCCAACCAGATACAATCAAAGGTCAGTCAGCACGCGGCAAAAGCTGGTCTCCACTGAGGCCTTTGGGGTTGTCATTCCGGTTACTTGGTCCCCAGCACGACCGGCGCGGCGGCAGACGACGACGGAGGACCACGGTTGGACGACACTGGCAATCGAGCACGGAGCGACGACCGTTTTCGAATGACGCCAGAACGCCACTCTGGAAAACGATGACAACGCGACGGACCGACCGCAACCAGGAGCCAGAGGAGTTAGAAACGCGGGGGAGTTGGTTTCTTCGCTTGAGTTGCCGAATTTTGCGGAAGGCAATAGAAACTAAATGACGGAATTCTCCGGATTCCCTCACCGACCGACCAACCGGGGAGGACCGAAAGGGGAAGCAGCAATGGAATTCAAATACATTTGGAATTTATTTTGTCATAATTTATACGCTCAATTCAACGCTGCTGCATTGTGCTTTTTTTTTGCTGATCCGGTGGGAACCAACTTTTTCTGAATGGCCATGGTTGGCATGCAGTGGTAAACGGAATGGAACACGAAGATTTTAATTGTCCGATTGAAGTAGACTAATATTTGAGTGTCAAACAGGTTGTTCATTCTATGGCTGTCTAGGAGATCTGCGCTTCACACGTTTCATGGATTATTAAAGTCGTATAAAATGCAATGGAATTATCTTCTGGAATGGGTTTGCTTTAATGCCATGATTGATTAAATGATGTCAATTAGTTAAAAAATGGACGAGAACAGCTTTCCCGGGAAGCTTACCAGACTAATAAGAGCAACGATGGACGGTGTGCAGAACAGCGTAAGGATTTCGGGTGAACTATCCAATTCATTCGAATCTCGACTGGGACTACGACAAGGTGATGGACTATCCTGCCTACCATTCAACGTCGCCCTGGAAGGTGTTATGCGACGAGCCGGGCTCAACAGCCGGGGTACGATCTTCACGAAATCCGGCCAATTTGTCTGTTTTGCGGATGACATGGATATTATTGCTAGAACATTTGGAACGACGGCAGAACTGTACACCCGCCTGAAACGTGAAGCAGCAAAGGTAGGTGGGTCGAGCGAGACAGGACAGGACCGCCTTGGCAGCAATCTTCGGTGGTGTGCAGGAGAACGGTGTGTGGTGGAGAAGGATGAACCATGAGCTCGCTGCACTTTACGGCGAACCCAGCATCCAGAAGGTGGTCAAAGCCGGAAGGATACGGTGGGCAGGGCATGTTGCAAGATTGCCGGACAACAACCTTGCAAAGCTGGTGTTTGCAACTGATCCGGTTGGCACAAGAAGGCGTGGAGCGCAGAGAGCACGATGGGCTGACCAGGTGGAGCGTGACCTGGCGAGCATTGGGCGCGACCGAGGATGGAGAACGGCAGCCACAAACCGAGTATTGTGGCGTACTATTGTTGATTATGTTTTGTCTTAAATGTGATGTTGAACAAATAAATGTATGTATGTATGTAGTTATGGTATACCACGATGGAGGCGTTGTAGTAATAAAACCACAATGAAACACTTTTGGAGTAGCAATGGAAGCGAGTTATCCATAAAATGTGGTCACAATCAATTGGTTCAGGTTCCCTAGTTTGTTGAACATTGACGCTTGAATACGCAAACTTAGAAGTGCAAAGAAGGTCAAATGGAGACTCCTCATCTGACACATGACAGTCAGCCAACTCTTGACAAATTCTACTCATGAAGAGTTGGGTTAGGTGCAATTCTTTGTTAATTATCCATGAACTGTACTACCTAAGTATTCTATCAAACAGAAGCATCTCAAATTAATGTTTGAGCCACTTTCTTTGATATAATCATCGTAGTAATACTGCCAAAAATCAGCGAAAAGATTCTGAAAACAAGAGCTTGCTTGAAGGCATTCCTAAGGAAAGGTTGAAACATACTGTCAACATAGCATGCTCGAGGCACGACATTCCATTTATAATGAAAGAAGCAAAGCTGGGTTTACAAGGTAACGTATGCATAAGTTACCCTACGAAAATGATCTTTTTCAAGTAGAGCACTTGGGCTACACACGCTTCTTACGCTGAAAATTGATCTGAGGTTTCCTAGCCGTAGCCACTATCCAAACTAGACAGGATTACACTCTTCACAATCACAGTACAAAACGGAAACATCAACGACAAACCAAATCGGTGTCAATTGAAAAGTACCAATGGTGGAAACGCACTAAGAGAACCCATATGGGGAGTAATGTAAGCTAATTTACAACATTAAAATAACCCCGCCCTTATTTATCCTCAAATTTGGGTCTTAAGAGGGCAACTTAATATCTCGGAGAAACGCAAGGTCCGCTGCACCATTGCTCCGGTTAGCGCAGTAAGGGCGTAATACTGTGGAGGACGCTCTAATTATCCACGGGCTCCGTTTGTAATTTGGTTTTTATTAGACCCCCCCCCTAACCATTCATTCCTTGGCACGGTAAGCATAAAGCCGCATAACACCATGAATTAGGGGTCACCTGTTTAGTGGACTCTTACCACTGGATCAGGCGATCCGTAGAGTTATTCTTAGTCAATTGAGACAACTGCTACCGTCACTACACATTGATCGTCAACTTTAAAACGAGCCCGATCAGCCTGAACCTGCATCAAGGGAGAAAGGGAAGAGGAGGGTCAAGGGAAGACGTACAAACTAAAAGGTTAGTGATAGCATGTAGAAGCACGAACCATTATATTGTATAGTTATTTACGTAATTTTATTTACGTTCATTTTAATTACAAATGTTTGCAGTTTCGATCTTCCTGCAAAGGTAGATTTCCAAAAACAGTTTGTTTCATCGTGGTCCGAATACGCACAATCACAGCAAAGTCGAGACCAAACTATAATCGCAACTCTTCTCGAGGTTTGTGTAATATACATTGACCTTGTGGAGGGTCGCCTTCACAGCTCACTCAAGACTTTGGTATGCGTGTGCGACCCCTACTTTCTTTGGCAAACTTTTAGACAAAACCACAAGATAAAAGTCTTCCATACACCGTTTCTTGACAGCACGCTTCTGAGCTGATAAAACAACATTGACTAAGAACCATTCTTCCCTCATCTGTCAGCATAAGCAATAAAAATGTTAAGGTTATTAAGTCACAACGGAAAACGTCAGATCTGCATGGAGCATAAGCAGCATGCACTGAAGCACCCGAGTGCGCCACATGTTTTGCTGATTTCACTTTTACTCTTTGGTGGTTCGTACCAATGACTCGCTAGACTCATGTTTAATCCTTATGTATCTGACAGGGTACCCGGATACCCAGCGCCCATTTAAAAAGCACGGTGTAGAAAAAAGCAAAAAGTTTGTCGAACTCATAACGGTTAAATACCCAAAAATGTTATTGCCGAAATACTGTCTTCGCCACCCGAGGCGTCTCTATCTTTCTTTCCTGTCCATGTTCAATGACTGTTTGTAACCAATTATTGTGTATTAATGCATACACCATCAATTTGACCAAATAAAAGGAACCAATGTTCCAAACCCAGGACAGTCTTGTTCAGACTACTAAAGCTTTAGATCTGTTTAAGATTTCCTAAGAACTTTCTTGAGTATAAGTGATCGAATCTACATGCATAGCTTATGTGCTTAAATGATTTTTTTTTCTTTATTAGGGAGATTTTCAGCCTGAGGCTGGTTCGTCTCCAAGTTGCTTAAATGATAGATTAAAAGTCAAAAATCCTCTGAAGCTTTCGTAAACGCCCTCGAAATCCCCCTAAAACCCCCTCGCACCTCATGTAAAGCACCTGAGACCCTCAGAAACCCCCAAAAACGCCTACTGAACGCCTGAACTCGCCAGAATCATCTGAAGCTGTTTGAAATGCCTTCAAAATCCCCCTAAGCCCCCTCAAACCATCCATATAACGCACCTGATACCCTCAGAAACCCCCGAACAAGCCTTCGTAACGCGTGAGTAATGCCTCTGAAATTCGCCAAAATCCTCTGAAGCTTTCTGAAATGCCTTCGAAATTCCCCTAAAACTCCCTCGAACCTCATGTAACACACCTGAGGCCCTCAGAAGCCCCCGAAAATGCCTTCGGAATGCCTCTGAAACTCGCCAATAATCCTCTGAAGCTTTCTGAAATGCACTCGAAACCACTTAAAATGCACTTGAAAGCCCTGAAACCCTTCGAAACTTTCCGAAAATACCCCTGAACCCCTCCCCCCTCCCGATGCAACGCCTCTGACATCCACCCCCTCCTGAAAATCCCATAACATCCCCCTTTAAATCTACAGGTCACTCGCCCTTCTTATACTTCTTTGCTCTCGTCAAATCCATTTAGGTAATGAATCCATTTAGGCAAAAATTCTATTTAGGCAGTCCTGACTTACTACCTAAATGGAGGTTTTGATGTAATAAGTAACATGAATTGTATTTTCATAGGAATTTTAGAATTGTTATCTACACTGCAGTAAGTTGTAAAATTTCGTTCGACTCTTCTATGATTCTATCCCACAACAATATTATTCTGGAAGTTTCTTCAGAAATTTCTCCAGAAGTTCCTCCGGGTATTTCTCCAGAGGCTGTTTTGGATTTATTAAGAGCTTTCTTAAAAAAATCCATAGGTTCCAAGATTCAGGCATTCCAGCTGACACTTTTTTTTTCTATGCATACCTGCAGAAGGTTTGCCAGTTCTTCCAAAGACAACCTCAAAAAAAAAAAAATTTTTTCTCAGATGTTTCTACAGTGATTCTCTAAAGAATCCTTCCAGTATTTGTTTTTGTTTCTGCTGAATTACCTTCAGATATTTCAGTACTTTCGAGATTTTTGTGTATCAATCCCTTCAGCAATTGTGTCAAAATTTTTTTCTCAGAATTCCTTCAGGAGTTCTTTCAAAGATTCCTTCAGAGAATTCTCCAAGAAGTTGGTTGAGTGATTTCTTCAAGGATCTTTGTCTGTGTCCTTTGTCTGCATTTCAGCAGATGTTTTAAAGTGATTCCTACGAAAGGTTCTTAATGGATTTGTGCAGGAATTCTTCCAAGCATTTCCTCAAGCCATTTTTCTTTGGAATTACTTTCAGAGTTTCTCCAGTAGTTTCTCATTATTTTTTCTGGGTATTGAGGAGGTATATTAAGTAGCTTCTACAGGTTTGCTTTAAGACACATAGCCAGAAATTCCTTCAGTTAAGACTCAAAAAATTGTTCCAAAAATTTATGTACAGGAATCTTTTTAGAAAGTTTCCGAGAATTTCTCCCAGGAAATTCTGAAGGAATCTCTGCGTAAATTCCTGCATGAATTTCTCAATAAATTTCAACCTGAAACAGTGAAAGTCATAATCTAAGTCTAAGAATATCTAGAGGAATTCATCATGGTTTTCTGCATGAATTACCGAAGAAATTTCTGGACACATCCCTACAGGATTTTTCAATGAAATGCCTTGAACAATTTAAAAAAAAATCTCTAGGAAACTTTTGTAAGAAATATCTGCATGATAGATGTCTGGAAGATTTTCTAAGAAAAACTTCGGAAGAATAATGGAATCATGGAAGAATCTTTGGAAGAATTTCTTAAATAATCCTGAAAAATCCATGGAGAAATTACCATAGGATCTAAATAAAACCTTGGAAGAATTTATACAGTAATCTCTGGCAGAGTGACAGAAGAAACCAATGGAAATCTATTCAAATGAATCCTTAGAGAATCTCTGGATAAGTTTTTAAGCAAATATTTGAAAGGAGTTCTGCAAAAAAAAAATCTTAAATAAGCTCTGGAAGAATTTCTGAAAAAAAACCGCTGCTGGAGGAGGTTAAAAAAAATCTTGGCATATTTTAAGACCAAATTTCTGGAATAATCTTATAAAGATGTTCCGTTAATCTTTATGAGATTGTTCCAGAAATTCGGTCTTAAAATATGCCAAGACTTTCTTGAAACTTCTCCAGCAGCGGTTTTTTTTCAGAAATTCTTCCAGAGCTTATTTAATTTGAAAGTAATCAACAGAAGATTCCTTGGGCAAATTGATGAAGTAATCTATTCTAGTTTCTTTAAGGAATCTCCAGGGAAATTTTAAAATTTATCCCTGCTGGAAGAGTTTCTGAAAAAGCCAGAGGAAAATTTTCTAGAGAAATCCTTGAAGAAATATCCGAAGGAATGTTTTTTTTCTGTAGAAATTTCTGAAAGCATTTCTAAAAGAATCCTTGGATAATTGCCTGTAAGAATTCTCGTACAGATTTCTGAAAGAATCTATGGAGGAATTGCTGTGGAAACCCATGGAAGCTTTTCTATAAGAATTCTGAAAGAAATTTCCAGAGGATCCCCTAGAGGCAGTACTGAGGGAAACTCGATTCAAAAAGCAATGAATTATAATAATTCTACTTCTCACTTTCAATATGGTTGATTTATTGTTTATCTTTTACAAAAAAGCGAACATAAAAATTAACATCTTTGAAATTAGATTCAACTGTGAAAATGTTCGAGAACTCCTAAACGACATTAAAAAATAAAATGGAAACTATTTTCTCCATATCACCCTTGCGACACAGTCCCGCAACCTGATTCAGCTCTGCAACACGCTAGCCACGCGTACCCTGTCTATGTTATTGCCGTGCCACCAGTCGAACCTCTTCGCTCTCACCTCCAAAAAGGAATGAGCTCAAACCTCAAATGAAAACACCATGAATGCTTTATATGACAGCTGGATGGATGGGAATAACCTCCGGTACCACGAATTGAAATATAATCCAATCCGAGGCTGGTCCGATAGTGCGGTTGTTTCCCCGCTATTGTTGCGCCAACCACTGACTGCGCTACCATCGCATCTGCCATCCGGGGTCGAACACATGATGCTGTAATGTAACACCGTAATTTAGATTGACAGTATAGATGAACTGGTGCGCGCTAATGGGGTAAATTGGACGGCGGCGGCTACGGCGTGACTCGATTGATGTGTATCAGGTTGACCCTTCAATCAGTCCTCTTGCTGCCGCGTTCGCTAATGCGTGGCAATAATCCGTCTGCGTAAAGCCAGCAATGCCAACCCCACAGCCCAATCCGGTTCTGACGGTTTTATTGGGGGGAAAATTGGGGAAATTAGACGCGATTTGGTGCGGTTTTGAGGTGTCCTTTCGGCGTGGGGAAGTTGCAGGCTTACTACCAGCTAGCTGTTAAGCCCACCTGTGCGTTCGTAATTCCATGTTTAGTTTCACTGTGATGGATATAATCTGGCTGGCACACGAATACCTACAATCCATATCCTGCCGGCGGATACCGAACCGAATTTAATTTGGGTGTTTTCCATTACCGTGTATACACACGGGGGGAGAGCTTGGTTGAAAAACAAATAATGATTAATGGCATTTGGGAGGTAATCGATGTGATTGCTGGCCTGTGGTTATTGACCAGCAATGGGTAACAAGTGACCCAAACAGTGGAAACCGCCGATCAATTTGGATAATTTTGGCTGCATGTTGACCTCCGGAGGTGGTGTGATTCCCAGTGATATTGATGTATTAATTAGCGTTACAGATTCAGGCATCTAAAACGATTAGGTTCTAAAACGTGAATCCGTAGTCAGGCACTAAAAGTGCATTCTTCATTATTTGAGATATTGGTACAATCAATCACTTTACTACCCGTAACGTGGGTAGATCACCTTAAAATGGTGCGTTGCGGTGTAAGATCTACCAAATCAAATTTTGATCTTGATATTTACCGTATTTATAAATATTCCAAGATCATAGTTTGATGCTTTTTTGTGTTTTGTAGTTAATTTTGTTTCAATGTACAGCCAATCGACATTTTATTTCAGCAGGTTTGAGTTAAATTTATTGTATGATATAAATAATATTGTAAAAATATGCAACTGTGGCGAGCGTATCACTAATATGTAGCTTATTTGACGTACGATGTTAATATTATTTTATATTTCAGATAATCAACCGAAGAACATAGTAATTCAACCAAATGCCACCAAGACGACGAGAAAACCAGGATGAATCGGGCAGACAACTGATTCGAAGAAAGCTAACAGTGGTGTGCCTGAACGTTGACCAAGCGTATCCTTTAGAGTTTACCCTTCCACTAACAACACCCAAATTCCCGTGACACCTAGGCCTGAGGGATCGTAGAGTTGTCTACATTTTTCATAGGTGTCCAATACGAACCATCCTTTCCCATCCCTCAGCAGTCGCAAGGACGTGGCCAGGACAGTTCTCGACCATTGGAGGATTGCGTCAGTCTTGTCTAAGAGTCAGAGATTAGTCCCAAATCTTTGTGCTTTGGTTCGGACGGGAAGGAGGCAACCCTCATAACAGCGGTCTAGAACTGTACCACCTACGAATTTGTGCGACTCGCTTAATGCTAATGCTAATGCTAATGCTAATGCTATTGATACAATCAATCACTTTACTACCTTTTAATATCCAAGTTCTAGTTCGAGATGTGTAAAGTATGGTCGTGGTGACAGTTCGTATCGTATTACGTTAGAATGTGTTAAGAAAAATCATGAGTTCGACGAAAATTCCACTCTCATGTTGATGAGGTATTGATGCCCGTGCAGGGTTCGCTAATGTCACTAACGAACACATTCTCGACGAAAGTATTGATACAATGGAAACTCGATAATACTTCCCATATCTCAACAGCAACCCAACGCGCCTTGTCATCGCATGAATGCCGAAAATTATGCCACTCACTGCAGAATGCCCGTCATCAGGTTTGGTTCGAAATTCCAGAAAACTTCATAATTCAACGTGTCTTTTTTATTCAAATTAAATAGAGATTCACCGCATGATTCAGTCTAATTAGCTTAGCCGGAAAACCATGTTCCATCATAATTTGCCATAAATCGTTTACATAGTTTCTCATCGCTTTTTAGTACGCCGCCTTGAAATCAATAAACAGATGATGGGTCTGCAAGTTGTACTCCCGAAATTTATCGAGCATCTGCCGCAGGGTGAAGATGCGTTGTTGATCGGTCCTCATGAAACCCCACCTCATGTTCACCGACGAAGGACTGCTCAATTGGCTTCTGCCTGTTAAACAGAGTTCCGGGAAAAATGTGTACGCTGAATTGAAAAGTGTAATTCCTCTGTTTTGCGGATTACAGTCGATGCCCTCTCTTGTATAGAAGGCGAATGAGTTGCTCAGATAACTAGCAAGAAGTTCTTCATCTTCTCATGTATTCAATATACACCCGATTTTTTTTGCTATAACTCAATCAATTTTAATCCAATTAACTTGATCGTTTTGTACACGGAATGTTTTGACCATGTCACAATGTGTTCAAATTTTCATGTGAATTGGTTGAAAATTGATCGAGGGATAGCCAAAATAACAAATAAACGAGCAAAAAGAATCGGGTGTAATACTGTGCCAGAGTTAATACAACTGCTCACTACCGTGCTTGAGAAGCTCGGCCGGGCATTCGTCCTTCCCAGTAGTCTTATTGTTTTCGAGTATGCTAATTGCTATTTTGAAATTGCCTAGTGTAGGAGGCTCCGACGTCATCGATTCGAATTTTGTCCTTCGCTCTTCCATTCCTACCGTTCAACAATTATTTGAAGTGCTTTCTCCTCTTGGGAGCCACCATTGTTTTGTCTGTCAGCAAGTTTCCATCACGGTCGTTGCACATAACAAGAGGAGACACTGGTTTTCTCCGCACACCATTAACAGTTTCGTAAAACCTCCGCATACCATTCTGATCCATACTTTCTTGCGCCTGAGCCATCCATTATCCTCAGAGTATTTTTTCTGTCTGCGGTAAATTCGTTTGTCGACTGCACTTGGTTCCCTTTATCGGGTCGCGACATCATTCTCCGATTTCTGGCCACATTCTTCTTATCATTTATCCTCTGGCACTCCTTGTTGAACGACTCGTTGCTAGGTCGTCTTTGACCAGTTCCTATCACATCTCGCGCTGCCAAACTCATCGCTCCGTGGATAGATTCTACAGAATGTTGATATTATCCGTTGATCGAATTTACCCGCCCTACAGCTACCATACTGCCGTCCTATGCATAATTGTCCCATGTTGATATGGAATCCATATCAACATGGGGCAATTATGCGTAGAACGGCAGTATACTATCTGCTGTATGTTGAAACGCATCCATCGGCGATTCTTCGAGTCTGACACGGTCGATAATCGAGCCCGAATCGGTTAGTATACTTGTTCGAAATTCCCATACCTTACCTTACCTTACCGGTCAAACTAAGGCCTGAGTGTCCTCTGCTGTACAAAGGAGTCGTCTCCATTCCACTCTGTACATGGCTGTGAGTCTCTAGTTCTGCACTTTGCGAAGGATCCGCAAATCGTCCTCCAGTGAGTAGTGAGAAGTAAGCTGTGATTAGTGAAGAGTGAGCTGTGAGTAGTGAACATTGAGATGTGAGAAGTGTGAAGAGTGAAAAAAGGAGTAAAAAAAGGGCTGTGAAGAGTAAGCAATGAGAAGTGAGAGTAAGTAATAAAAGTGAACAACGATTACTAGATAATGAAGATTGTAGAATGAGGAGTGAGAAGTAAACAGCGCGGAGTGAAGTGTGAGCAGCAAATTGTGAAGAATAAGTTGTCAACAGTGAGGAGTGAGAAGTAAGTTGTGAATACAGGGTGTTAGGTTCGTGAGTGTAAATTTTTTAACAAGTGATAGAGGGCCATAAATGGTGGAAAATATAGCTCAACGCATTTGTTAAAATCTCAACCATTACATAGTTATTGAACTATCCATGACTATGTTTGCCTTGAACTGGTTATAACTTTGAAATGGTTAAACTTATCGCAGTTTTTTAACCTTTATTCAAAAGATTATTTAATTTTCTATCAAATAAGATCTTTCAACCCAGTAGTTTTCTAGAGCAGGGAAGCTCAGAAGCAGCATAGTAGAGCTTGTTTTTGTTAATTATCATTAAAAAAATTCATGATAAACTAAAATTATTTGTAAGCTCCTTGTTCAGCTCTAGTTGACACCAAAGTTCTAGTTCTTGTTGTTTTCTTAACTCGTTTTTGCGCACTGGGGCCGCTTTGGTTATCATCACGCGCACACAGTTTTGTATATGCGCCTTGCTACAGTTATTTGGCAGGTGTCCGTGCGCGCGATGCAAACATGAAACCTAAACCAGAGACAAATGTAAATTTATTATCCAAATACAAATCGCCCCCTTAATGCTAGAACTAGGTACAGGTACTCTTCGATATAACGTACAAAAAAGTTTTCTCTTTGTACGTTATATCGAAGTGTCCGTTATATCGAAGCAGAGAAAAATTTAATATTTTTTATGCTAGTATTGATGTATTTGACGTGAAATGAATCTCAAATAATGATTTCGGTGAAATGCACAAAACCAATAATGAAAAACTTGAGTTTTGACGAAAAAGTCATTTCGTTTTTTGTGCTTCGATATAACGTACATTTTGCTTCGATATAACGTACACTAATTTTTTCCCCAAATTGCGCTAATTCTGGGTAACAAGGCTAATGCTGCAACAAAACATTGATTTTAGTGATTTCGTAGTATAATCTAAGGGTTATTCGTGGGAAAAATAAAATTTTTCAATGTTGTACGTTATATCGAAGCAAAATGTACGTTATATCGAATTCGCTATATCGAGGGTACGTTATATCGAAGAATACCTGTAACTCGTTTTGGAAAGTACGGGTAAAAATGGCTAGTAAAACTTATTCTGCTATAAAACAAACACTTTGTTGATCTTAAATGAAGCATCATTATGTGTTTTTGTAGTTTCAATCGACAATTTTTTGTTTATTGTGGTAAACGTTCAGATGTAATCAAATTGCTCGCGATTTCGCAAAACTAGTTACCTAGTTCTAGCATTAAGGGGACGAAATGTAAATGTAAATTTATTATCCAAATACTTCAATCAAAATTACAAGAAAACAACAAGAACTAGAACTTTGGTGTCAAAGAACAAATTGTACAGCGGAATATGTAGAATTACTTTGCCTAGCCAAGAATTTTAATCACGCATGTTTGAAAGATAATTGACAAAAACGAGCTTAACGATACTATGTTTGAGTTTCTTCGTTCAAGAAAACTAAGGTTTTTAACATAACAAACGGCTTCAAAGATTTGATAGAACATTTAATAATATTTTGAATGAAGGTTAAAAAACGACAAGTTTTACCATTTCCAACCCAAGTAACACAACTTGTTAAATAATAGTTTAAAATTCACTTTTAGTACTTATTCAGAAGTATTTTTCTTGTTATAATGACTGAATACCGAACACTTATAACATCAAAACAGCGCAAAAAATGGCGGCTTATAAAACTTCTTTCAAGTTATATAAGATGCATTCTAATACACTAATATGACATGTGCAGTACATCCAATCCAATAGTTGTTCCTCATCAAGCTATTTGTCAACAATAAAAACTTGCAAAATTCTTTTATAAATCAATATTTTTCGTTAGTTGGAATTATGCTGCTTTCATGTGAGATAGCTCACAAAATACATTTATACGACATTTCGTAAGCGTATGTTGAGATTACGCTAATTCTATGTGATATAACTTACTTTTAAACCAAGTTTTAAACAAACAAATGAAATGAAGCAATGCGTAGCGTAGAAACTGACAGAAAAGAAAACAAAAAAAAAAACAATTGTATTTTAAATTAATTTATTTCATTTACCCAGAAAAATGTGTATGATATGTATGCAAATAGCAAAGACAATTTTACGTGCGGTTCAAGATTTATTGTGAAACCTCTGTTTTTACTCTCCAATAAATCAAGCGCTACTGAGTTGAGCTTAAAACATAATATGAACCAAGCAAATTATATTGCTTTGAGATATTGATTTTGAATCCACGTCAATAAGCAATATGGCAGGATTCCGAAAGACTTACAGTGCCGTTCAAAACGTTATGAACAATTTCAATGGTAATTTAAGTAAAATCTACTATTAGAATTACAACAATTATTACTGGTTATACCTTAAATTAGATTCATGGATCATAATGATAACATGGAAGTTGTTTTTGAAAGGAATCGAAAAATAAAGAAAATTCCGAATATCCATATTTTTATTTATTTACATATAGTACACATACTGTGTGACCGGTACTGTGTTATGAAAAAAATCAAACATTTTAACAGACTTTGATATGAAATAAAGTTGAAATAACGTTCAAATTGCGTTATGACAGCAATCCAATAATAAAATATGAATATGTGTTTAATGAACGCTTATAATATGTCTCAACAGCATTTCTTCAACATGCGCACATAAAAAAAAATATTAGGTTTTGCAACAAGCATTACAACACTAAAATAACCAATATAAAACTTAATCTCTTATGTGATTGGATCTGTCAAATGTAAAAAGTTTTGATCTACCGCGATGTTCACTTTGTTGACAGTCAAAATCCGCCGTCGACTTTTTTTAGTTTCCGCGCCCCGCGGTTAATAGAATGAAAATCGTCGAGACTATTTGCTCGGTAAACGCCTTGGAAAAATCCGCAAGTGTAAATCAATACTTTGTGTTGATGCAGCCAGCAGCACAGAGGTGCTTTGAATGGCGACTGAGCATTTCGGATGTATGAGTCAGGGTTCCGAAGCAGTTCACGTCCACTGACTGCGGAAATCTATTCGGTACAACTATGGCAACAGCGGCTGTTAACAGTTCCCAAATATGCCGAATTGGGAAAAAGAGCCACATCAAGATGCAAGCGAAGTAGTGCGTAGATTTCAGGTTGATTCGGGCTGATCGTCCTTACCGATTGGGTTCAAACTGCTGCAGCTCTAGTCTTGTGGGTAGAGCAGAAAGATGAGCGAATGTGATGTAGTGAAATATGAGCGAATGTGATGTAGAAGATCGCAACAATGATTGCAAACGAGGTTATGTTGTGCCTTGATGCTCTATTAATGTTATTCAATTGTTTGATAAATACATTTCATACATGATAAATCCGAAAGACGAAAACAAAATATTTGTTTTTGTTTGTAATTTATCAACATTATTAGAGCTTGAAAATAACACTAGATGTTTTGAAAAACACATATACGACATTTATAATACATCTTAAAACAAATTTATTTGGAAAGATGTTTTCTGTGTTACTTGGGAAGTTATAGTTAGTGGCAAACATAGTCAAAAACATGAAAAGTTCAATTACTACGTAACGGTTGAGATTGGTTCCATAGGCGTAGAACTATTTTTCCACCATTTATGAGCATTTAGCACCCCTTAAAAAGTTTGCACTCACGAACCTAGCACCCTGTATAAGTTGGAATAAAACATCTGCGTAACATACAAAATTAGTGCAATGAATCTGCATACAAAACATGACTCCTCTCTTGCTCAAAAATCCGTATTTTATACAAAACGCAATGTTCAGTTCGACAGCAGCCAAACTGAAGAAGCGTCTAGCAGTGGCGGCGACAGTTTGCATCACGAGAGCTCCGCCCATCCAACCAACGCCGAACGAACGACGATGACGAAGCAGAGGTCGAACAGTGAACGGGCCACAATAAAATCAACAGCCAAACAGCGACCAGCGTCAGTAATTTTTCATCGTTCGTCGAAGCAACAATACAGCAGCGCGAAGCAGACCCGAAGAGAGCCGTAGCACGTGAAGACCGCATGAGACAACGAGCAGAGCCGACTGACGCGACGGTGCGCCAATAGCGTGATCGGCGCGTGGCCCACCACCTCGTGCGGGGCTATAAATACAGTGCGCATCGTGGCGGCAGTATCAGTTTTTTACGGACCGCCAAGGAATGAACATCAGATAATCAAGTGTTAAGTTAAGTGGAGAGAAATGAAGAATATAGAGTAGTTTAAGTAAATCTCCTGTGTTTGCATCTGGTCATCGCGCTTCTGAAACATCCCCGATTCCACCAAAAGAGTTGTTCAGAAATAATTTTCCTAGAGTTATTCGGAGCAACGGAGTTGTTCGGAAATTGTTTTCCTCCATACCCAACAGCCTTTATCAAGGCTCAAAGAGTTATCAGGTTGCTGCTAGCGGTAGCTAGTCCAGCTCAACCACCGCGGCTTCATGAGGCGAAGCCCGGCCAACGTGCGGCCATCATCCTGGGAAGGAACGCGAGGGTTCCTGCTCCCACCCGGCTCGGTTCCTGAGCGGAACGTGAGCACCACAACGTAGCCAGCGCAGATACAGTCCACTGCCATCCCGTATACGCAATCTGTAGGGATGCTCAAATATCTGTAATATAGATGAATTCGGTATATGTTATCCCTGGTGTAGACTGAGGGAGGATTAAGAAGTGAGCAGTCAAGAATAAGTGGGAAGGAGTGTGAAGCATTGAAAAGTGACTAATGAGGAGTCAACAGTAATGAGGGTGAAGTAAACTGTAAGATATTAGCATTGAAATAGTGATAAGTGGGAAATGTGGAATGGACGGTGAGTCACCCGGAGTCAGCAGTTCATAGTTATAGGATAAGAAATAAGTCATAAGTAAACTGTGAGAAGTGATCAACGAAAAGTGACGAATCAGAAGTGAGGAGTGTAAATTAGTTAGGAGTGGAAAGTTTTTTTTATTCTTCAATCACTTAACCTAATTTACAGCTCTATTGTCCACTAGGGCACTGCGTGAGCGATTCCAATTGGAAGCTGTACACATACACTTTGTACAGCGCCTAAATGTATTCTATTTTTTAATTGTAGTACATCGATCTGGTGGCCGTTGCGCTACTTTCACTTTCTACCCTATCATGGTAGAATGATGAGCTCGAGGATGTTGATGTGTGGCTGTTGGTTGTTCCTGTTTCCAGTCCGATTGGGGGGGGGGGGGGGGGTCCATTATGCGTTGCCGTTCGCCGATGTCCAAGTACCCGGGTTCATTTGAGCCATAGGCTCAGAAAAGGGTCAGTGTCAGCTGCTCTCAGGGGGAAAAAGCAGCTGACGAAAGTGCCGGGGCTGGGATCAAACCCATGATTATCTGCTTATGAAGCAAATGTATAGCCACTACGCCACGGGCCCCGGCTAGAGTGGGAAGTTAACAGCGAAGAGTTTGAAGTGAGCAATGAGGAATGATAACTGAAAATGAAGAACGAAGTGTGTGAAAGAAAGGAGTATTGTTGAGTGAGAATTGAGCAGACAAGAGTGAGGAGTGAGAAGTGAGGAATAAGCAATTGAATGAAATATGAGCAGTGAAGGATAAGCAGGGGGAAGCAAGGAGGGTAAATGTCACGGAGTTTCATGAAACAAAAATATGATGACATAGGGTATTATCGGCAGGTTTGTGCACTTTGTCATAGGGGGGCTTCTGTCGGCCCACAATGCACTCATAACAATTGCTATAATTTTCCTCGACTTCCACGTGACCCAGTGCAGTTTATTATGTCGTGTTTGACTTGTTGCAATACTTTTTCTGTCAAATGGAATGGTAGCTGTTGGAGCTGTGACAGTTCCATGGAGATATTTTGACAGCGGTGAATGGAGATTTTTTGACAACCATTTTGATTCGCAGACCCCAGGTAAGCAGTGATGAGTAAGAAGGGAATTTTGAAGATTAGGCAGTGAAAAGTGAAGAGTAAGAAGTGAAAAGTGAGCAATAAGGAGTGAGCAGTGTAGAGGAGTGGTTAGTGAAAAGTAAGTAGGAGTGATTATTGAAAAGGGAAGAGTGAGTAGTGTGAATAAATGAGCAGAAGACTGCGGAGCATGAATCAGCGAGGAGTTAAAATTGAGAAGCAGCAGTGAAATGCCAGAAGGAAGTTATATCTCTGATTATCAGAAATCAAAAATGAAGAGCGAGGAGTGTTGAAGCATTGGTTAGTGAAAAGTGAGAAATGAGCAGGTGGCTAGGCAGGTGATGTTCGTGAGCTGCCAGTTGCCGTGAGCTTCGAGTACGTCAGATAGCGATTTCCAACATTCCCTCGTCTATCCGGTTCGAAAATTGCACATATGGATTTTCTAAAACATTTTATCAAGACGACCATGCAAAAACTTTGCAACAGTGAAATACCCATACGCTGGTATAAGGAAGAATTGAGAATGATGACGGGAAAGTTCAGTGGCCAACAACCAATGGATGAAAGTGGCCTAGGATTTATTTATTTTTCCGCACTCAAGAATATGGCCATTGGTAGGGTAAACAGGTATAATATGCCCTCCTTAAGCAGAAGCGGCAATATCACTGATACTAGCGCCTTATTTCATCTTTTGTTCACTACAAATCTTTGCTCTTAAAGTCAATGAAATGTTATATACGAACAATGCATTTCAAGCGTTCAGTATCATACGGACGTATCTACAATGATCGATTTCTCTTCATCGATTCTGTCGTCGGAAAATTTGGCCAATATTCGGATGATCTCTCGTTGCGTTTCGGTGAAGGACAACTAGGACTAGTACTTAAAACTACAAAAACAACCGAAAATGTTTTGCCGATCAATTTATTAACCAAAGAGAAAATCGATGAAGAGAAATCGATCATTGTAGATATGCCTGTATGATACTAAGCGCGAGATTTGGAAAGACGGCTTTGGAAGCTTTAAAATGTTTTTTCAAAAACGGTCCAAATTTTGTCGTTTCAAAACAACCGAGGAAATACTTACTCCCCATCAATGGAAAAACGTCGTGATGAAACTGTCCCGGGGGAAACTCCACCACATACTTTTTTTAGGAGGGTCTTTCAACAATTCTAATTTTTCATTTGGGCCTAACTGACATTTTCGAGTTCTCTTCATCGATCCTCTCTTTGTGTTATCACAGAATGTGTATTGAGTTTTCCAAAGATTTTTTGGTTGAAATGCGAAGAAGACGACTACATGTTGCTAAAGAAACAAAAAGAAAAATGATTTTGTTTGTTTTGATCAAGTTCTTAGCAAAAAAGAGAGTCGACGAAGAGAAATCGATCAAGTCAGTTAGGTCCTTATGAAAAATCATTGTTTTATTGTTTTACGGCATAAAAGTTGCACAATAACACAAACTAACAACAACAAAACAAAACTAGCTTTGTTTACAGTGAAGTCTGCTCATAAGAGGGAGAATATTACGCCAAAACCCTCGTTTTCAGACTGTACCAATAAACGAGCGGACCAACTGGATGGCTATTATTATTCAATAATTATGATTTCTAATCGACCACGCATGCGGAATGCGCTTATATCGCTAGAAAATAAAGGGGACGTTCTGCCCTGGTGGGCGCATTACTTATACCCTTTACTCTAGCACCTTCTTCCAGCAAAGCCACTCTAATCGTTACACATGGAAATCACCAGACCAGACGGAACCCCAAATCGATCACGTTCTGAATGATGAATTATTGACGTCAGGACCTTCGTGGTTCTAACATCGTCTTTGACCACTATCAGCAGATAGCCAAACTGCGCGCAATCAGCAATGTACGGTACCGACGGCCACCTCGGTACGATCTAAGGTGACTGAAATAACCTGATGTCGCCATCGTATACGCGCAAAATCTCGAACAGCGTCGCAGCACGTTGAACGGAGTTGACTGATCGAGTGACTCTGCGAGGAGTGCAGAGTAGTTTTGGGGCAGAAGAACGTAACGCGTGCGGTCATGCTACAGTATGGTACCCGGTAGAAGGTGGAATCCAACAAACGAAAGCGGAAACAGACTTTCGATAGAGGAAACGTAGTGTTAGGAAATGGATGTGTTTGTGGCGTGTTCGACAAACACGGAAGTTCCACCACAAGCTTAACACAGTTCGCTTCATGCCGTGACTCTTAATACGCCATGATAAGGACAGGGGTTACTTGCTGACCTACGTGAGGTGATTAGAATGTGAAAGCAGCATTTCAACGAACACCTGATGGTATGATACGGATGCACACTTAATTAAGATTGCCGGGATATCAGCATTTTTCCATTCTTTTGCCGAGATTTGCACAGCCGAGTAATCAGCAAACAACAATTTTGCTGAGATCTCAGCAATTTTGACAGTTCATTGCTGAGCTTCGGCAATCGTTTTGCTGAGAGTCAGCTAACAAATGTCACTTTTTGCTGGGATATCAGCTGATAGTTTTACTGAGCAGACGGCTGTACGCGTTTTTGCCGAGCCCGCAAATCTGTTTTGAGTGTGATGGTTGTGTGCCTTGGAAACGTAAATAACAATTGCGGGAGCAAATGCGGTAAAATTGCCTAACAAGTAACCCGATGTCAGCGGGAGCTTACGAATTGCCGTTGGTAACACCGTGTTAGAGCAATATTGCTGCTGAAACAGGGGCACCAACTTGGTCAAATTATTGAGGGGACAAAGCCTGTTTTTCCTGATTTTTTGTATTGAAAAATGAAAAATGGTCCAATATTAGGGAGTGGGGCAAAACCATGCTTGCCCCCCTAAGTTGGCGCCTATGAGCTGAATCAAGATGAGCCTGGAAAGTCATTTGTCTGCTTCGGCTGGTTGTTATTGGCAGATGCTGAGACACATGCTTTGTTCCAATTGAAGCGTTACGCCAAGTGAAGGAGAAGAAAAAAATATTGAACTAATGAAAATGAAAAGTACTGTTCTTTCTCCGAAAGGCAGAACTTGTTAACCGCTGTCAGAATAAAAATAGACGAAAGTTCACGCACACTTGGCATCCTTTTCTCGGCCACTTATAGCTAATGATTTTTATTACTGGTCGGTCACGCAACTTCACCGCCATGTACCTAGTTGCCGGTGAACCTAAATTTGCAACTTCTACGTCTCGAACTGAAACTCTACGAGCTCCTCCACCGATTGATCTAAATAAGGTTATTTCTTTATTGATCTAAAAATATACGACCGTGGCAGGTCACGAACCAGTGAGAAAGAATACCGTCTCCATTCTCATGAGTTTCCATTTTTTTACACACGGTAGTGGCGGAGTAATCTTCGCAATGAACCTATTTGGTCCTTGGGTGGGGTCGGTCGGGCACTCCATAAGGATAATCGCGAGGGTGGTGGGTGGAAGCATTCGCCTGTACGCACGTTAGCACGCACACGTTTCATCATTGTCATGGGAGTGCTGCTGCTGCTTCTGCGGCTGCCGAGTGTGAACGGGGAGTGATAATTGAATGAAAATTGACGTCAAATGTTCACATTCGGACGCGGGGCGCGTTTTATTGACAGCCCACATGACAGTCCCCGTCCGTCCTTACGCGGTTGTGTTGCGCTGCTGTGCGTTCGAGAGGAACAAAGTTTTGACGTGACAGAATAATAAAATAGGCGCCGGGTGCGCGGTTGGGTTTGACAATGAAGGGCCACGCAATTGTTTCGCCATTTTTGTTTTGTCCTTATTTGGAAGGGGATAAACGAACTCAATTAGCTCAAATAAGTCGAGAAGTGCGGCTAGATATAATTGTTCTGATAACGTGTCATAAAAATAGGTATCACAAAGTACTTCAAATGCTTGACGTCCATAGACAAAATTAACTTCTGTACATCATGAACTTTGTCTATACCGAAGCAATCCTACGAGAAGCTATCAGGTTGACTAGTTTCTGTAGATATCCTCTTTCTTGTCATCTCAACCATTGATCCAAGGTACTACTTTAATATCAAACATGAGAGTCCCTTTGAATGCCGGACCTTGGATGATTCTTTTATCTCTATCACTTTCAGCACATTGTCCATGATGGGGGAACGCTTATCTGTCTCCCTACAACCTACAAAAACACATATTCCGGCTGTATCGCCGATGGCCAATCTCCAACTACTATGCAGACAAATGGTCTATGCTCAGAAGAAGAGGGAAAAATGGCAAAATATATCTGAATAAATTATTATGCCCACCGCACGACGTCAACCTGTGTCTCAACGCCGCCTGCCCGGTTGACCTTCCCCTAACTCCCCCAACCACTCCTTCGGCGACCACCGAGCGAGCATCGACCACCTAGGAAGAAGACCAGATACCCATCGGCGCGCGGTGGTGTCCGCTTTCGGTTTCAACGGCGCAAACACAGAGAGCCCATCGGATCGCATTGACTTCTACAAAGGGGCTCGCTCACACCAGATATGTTGGACGGGACTTTGTTGGTATAGAACGACGATGGACGGCCACTGTCATAAGCATAAAAACCGGATAACCGAGAAAAGGTAGAGGTAGCGGTGTAAAAGGACATTCTTTATTTTGATTAGATTTTTTTCGTCCTGTCCACCACCCACACCCCATTTACAAAGCGCTGCCATCGGCACGCCATATGTTCGCCATAGGTGGAAGAACGACCGATGCACTATGGTTCAGTAAGACTGAAAAGCTAGGCCTCATTTGAAGCATGGCCTATCCATCGATTCCATCGTTGGCGTTGCGTCTACGAAGTCTAACATCAGTAAGGACCTCAAGCAGGCCCTGGTAAAACTGCGTAAGTCAACGATGGCGACTAAGCAGGACCATGACAACTTCGGCAGCGGTAGAGCCCATGAAGTTGAAGGTACTGAACTCTACCCAGACTGCGCAACCCTCCAAGTACGGCGGACGCGATTGCTTATTGTTGCTGGCAGTGTCTTAATTTATCAAATTACAGTCATCCCAACCGACGCCCAGAGGCTCTTGCGTCGTAGATTTGTTTTTGTTTTGATTATCGCCTCGACAACCCCTACGCCACTCTCTGAAGTTCAAGCGATAAAAAATTCATTACCTCGCTGTCTGCTGAATTTTTACCACGGACTGATATTCAAAGTCAGCATATTCATCTTCAATTGATATTTTTTGGTTTAAGCACGATTTAAAAGCAAAAAGTGCTGCTGGTGCATACCATTCACTTAAAGCAAGCATAATTACTAGAATTAGGGCAACATATCGACATTTGCGTGCCTTAAATAGCCTAAAATCACAAAAAGTCATTTCCAAATTAAAAAAATCATATTCATATTCACCGAGCTCGGACTGAAGATCAAAACAGAACTTCAGCTACAGTTGATTACACTACGAGGCGTCGCTCTCATTGTCTTGCTTTCTCTTTGTCATGTTCATTCTCTGTGTCATGTTGGTGGGAGACTGCATTCGTTTATTTGTGTGCGTTTTCGCACTGATTGAACATCATTGGGCTGATTTTTTTAGACACTGGTTGCTGGACTATTGATGATCGGGCTGCAAAACGATGAGTCGATAAGGAGAGCGTCCAACATAGCTTTGGTCCCTACCTCATGCTTCTACGGGTCAATCGATGACAAATATCGCCAGCTAAGAGTTGTGTGCTTAGCTGGTAGTGCAGCCTGGCTCTGTTGTCTTTCACTGATAAGTTGGATTAAAACAAGTTTAATATTTTAGGTTTCATATGTGAATCTCCGGGGTCTCCAGTTAGCCTAGTGGTTAAGGCTATGGATCGCCAATCCGGAGACGGTGGGATCGATTCCCGTTCCGGTCGGGAAAATTTTCTCGACTCCCTGGGCATATTGTATCATTGTGCTTGCCTCACAATATACTAATTCATGCAATGGCTGGCAAAGACAGCCCTCCAATTAATAACTGTGGAAGTGCTCAAAGAACACTAAGTTGGAGATAGGCAGGCCAAGTTCCAGTTGGAACGTCGAGCCAGAAAGAAGAAGATGTGAATCTCTAACTGATATACTGGACCATAGTGACATGGAGGAGGACCGCCGCAGGATTAAAGCTCCTGCCATGTCCATTACCATCGGCAGCAGTCAGTGAGATCAGCAGGATCATCATCATCTGCAGCAGGACTTTCCTACCTTGCTGCTGCTGATGTTTCTGCTGCTGTTGTGGGGCATTGTCTTCCTATGTCTGCTTGAGTGTGTTGGTGGTATGGCGATAAAACATCCTCGCATTGCGGTCGGGATACCAGGAAAAGGACATGTTAGTAACGGTCCCCACATATATTCCTGCTCCAACCCCCCATCGACCACCCGTCAGCAGCTTCGTGAACGCGGACACGTCCCTCCGTCAATATGTATAATTTATTTACCAAGTTATTTAGCATTGTTCATGCTGCTTGGCGTCCGTCGTCCTCGTCAATTCTGTTAGGCTCCTGCAGCAGATACACCAAACCCACCAACAATGCCACGGAGTTCGGTTTTAGCCAAGGTTGGCGCTCATACGGAACTTAGCTCGGTCGGTCGGTGTTGGTCGGCCATGTGGAAGGAAATCGAAGCTGCACGGTGATGGCAGCCCCATCTCACGCTTGACCACCTTTCCAGATTATTGACAGTTGACATAATCGTAAAAGATCGTACCATATTTTACGCCTCTCCGAACGCGCCGTTGTCGTCGTCGTCGCCGTTGATGTCTCTAACAGTAACTTGAGACTTTTGATCGCACAGCGGGCCCACTGTCGTCGTCGTTGTCCTCTTCGACGTCATAGTCGCTGCAAAGGGCTTGCCGTACCTACGTATCTATATCGATCCGGAGAAAGAGTGATGTGTTGATAGGAGGATGGCGATTGTGTCGTTACCTGGCATCAATTCATATGGCGTGTGGATTTGTCTCACAGGAAGAGTAAAGAAACTGAACCTAAAAAAGTAATGGTTGAGTTTGGAAAAAAAAAAAATCACATGTGTATCGTTGATAGTGTGGCAAGCATATCGGGTTTCATTCAGTAATTTCGACACCATTAGTAGGACGTTATTAAAACCGCGTCTCTATTTAGATGCTACAGAGGTCCCAACGGTAATAGATGGGCTTGGTGGCCACCGCATCTAATCCGTATGCATGAGATCCTGGATATTTTTAGTATTTTTTACCAGAAAAGACATCGAAATTTCTAGGTCAAATAATTTAGAAAAGTTGTAATTGAATTGTAATTTTGAAATGTTTTTTTTTTTTTTTCAATGTTCACACTACCATAAATTCCACTTAAACCCTTTGCGCCACCCTATACATTAACCCAAATCGCTCATTGTTTCTCAGCTCACTTATTTCAACCAGTGGATCACTTTCCACGTGGGAAATCATATGCCAGAGAGATTATTTAAAATAAGCTCCACCCTAGCCCACCAAAGTAGTACTTAACCAGCTTCCCGTGTGTTCCTTACTACCCCTTTTGTCCTCGGAAGACAAGCAGGGTCAATCACCGCACACACACCTTACTGTTCTGCAAGCATCAATAACTGATACTGTGTGCATCGCGATTGGACCTGCTGAGGACTCAGGCTTTATCTAGCACCAGAAAGAGTTGCTTACAGTGAGGCCTCTGCCTGTCCTGGTTCTTACCGTGGGGCTCGTTCCGACCGCGGGCTCGGATCCAACCCAGTAGACCGACGTTCCGACAGCAACGCTACCAAGATGTTTTCCTCGCAGTCCTTTAATCGCCTAGGGTCGATTTCTGTCGGACGGCACCGGCATGATCTACGAAGCCGATTCCGAGCCCCTGGACAACCTCTTGTATCACGTCTGAACTAGCCATTATCCGAGTCCACGCGCCACATCCTCTGTTGCTCCAAGACGATGTGGGTGATAGCCGTTGAAATGGCATTCTACCCGAGCAAAGGCGGATAACAAAATGATAACAAGTTTTGTTACCTGGTTATCATTCGTTTGATAATTGAGTTTGTTATCATTTAGGTTGAATTAAGAGCCAACATAACAAAAATGATAACTCAAATTTACTCCACGAATACCAAAATGATAAGAAGTTAAGTTATCATTGAGTTCAAGTTGATAACTAATTGTGTTATACAATATGTTATTCAATATTACATTTAGTTATCAACATGAAAAAATACAGCTGATTGATAACAGGTTTTGTTATCATTTAGTTATCATTCCGAGCTATTTTATCGACGAAAATAGTAAAAATCTACTTTACCGACATGTTTAGCAGTTGAAAAAAGTTTCTTATAACTATAACCCATGTTTTCAACTATTGCGCTCAGTGGGTCTCGAACCCTGATCGAGTGATTATCGGTCGCAGCCGATAGCCCCTATACCAACGGGACTCAGTGAGAGGGAGAGTGGTTGAAGGCTACGCTTTCGTACTGCAGTCGCATTGAAGATGGAAAGCAGAATCTATTTTTAGATTCGAAGTCCGCCAGACCCTCAGTTCTGGGAAAGCTTTGAAATGTGCGTTTGAAGCTGATAACATATTTTGTTATTATTTAGTATTTTTATGTTATCGTGATAGACCAAAATTATTGATAACTAAATTTGTTATCATCTGATTATCATCAATTGGAAAAGATTATAACAAAAATAACAAGATGATAATACCGATAACACAGTTTATTATCAAAGTGATATCATTTAGTTATCCGCCTTTGCTCGGGTCAAAGCAGGCCTTTTGCTTGCTCTTATCTCGGTCTTCAGCGCGGCTTTTGCAGCGGCGAACACCACCCGTCGTTAGTTTCGCTCTTCTTCTGATCGTGCTCGCTGCATCCGCCGCCTAGCCCGTAGGCAGGAGCGGCGCAGGTCCGCAATCGCGTTGGTCCACCAGTAAGCCGGTGGCCTCCCATTTCTAGGGTGGACTCGCCTAGGTATGGTTACATCACACGCATGTGAGAGCACCGCTACCAGCTCGTCGCCATCTAAACGAAGTAAGTTTCGCTCACGGCGGAGCGCCTCCCTAAATACCCCTGCATCGAAGTATGATGTCTTCCACCTGCGAGGGCTTGGCCTTGGCCTCTTCTTCTACTCGCTGCCTGCTGTTGTTGTAGGCGATAAGCCCACCGCAGCCTGCCGTGTTTTATTCGCTTCACTGTATCCATCTCTTTATATACTTGGTACGAATCGTGGTCGGGTCTGTACATTTCCTCCCTTCCTACCTGCGCGTTCATGTCGCCGACAACGATTTTCACGTCACGCGGCGAGCAAGCATCGTATGTTTGCTCTAACTGCGCGTAGAACGCTTCTTTCTCGTCATCAGGTCTCCCGTTGTGTGGGCTGTGGACGTTGATGATGCTGTAGTTGAAGAAACGGCCCTTAACTCTCAACATGCACATCCTTGCGTTGATCGGCTGCCACCCGATCACACGTTGTCGCATCTTGTCCAACACTATAAATCCTGTTCCCAGTTCATTGGTGGTGCCACAGCTTAGGTAGCCGCTCGATGCCCGCTTTTCCACACTTTCCGTCCAGTCCAACAAAGTTCCTGCAACGCCACGATGTCAAAGTTGCGGGGATGTAGTTCGTCGTAGATTATCCTGTCACATCTTGCGAAACCTAGTGACTTGCAATTCCATGTTCCAAGTTTCCAATCGTAGTCCTTATTTCGTCGCGTGGGTCTTTGCCGATTGTATCGAGTCGTATTTTCTCCTATGTTATTCGCAATGGCGATTTTTACGGGTGGATTATTGGGCCTACGCCAACACTCCTGTCTCGCCGGAGGGCCATCGTGCCAGTTCTGTTTAACGTCCCAACCAACACTGGGGCTACCACCTTGGATCTAGATGGGCGTGGTGCAGCGTTTCTTACTCAGCCGCTGGATGCCAGAACAGACGCTGTTTGAGCCGCACCTTCTTGGTGAACAGACGCTTGGGTCGTACCTCCTCAATCTAGCTGAAATCAGAAGGACAACAGTGCCCAGGCTACACTTCCAGCTAAGCACACAACTCTTAGTTGGCGGTCTTTGACATCGCTTGACCCGTGGAAGCATGAGGTAGGAACTTGTGAGGACCAGAGTTATGTTGGACGCTCTCCTTATCGACTCACCGTTTTGCAGCCCAAGGGCAACGCCATCCGCCAAATCGAAGTCGTTCAGGTGCGCCAAAGTGATGAGCTACCAAAACAGCCCACGATTCGGTGCACGGTCAGTCTTCCCCGGTTGCAGTTGGAATTTCACGCTTTCTTCAAATTATATACTATGCACAAAAATCATTGGAATGCACTGCCACAAGCCCAACCACAAATAAATATCATTTTGAAGAATTTCCATATCGAACAACACTTGGAGTTCCTTAAACAAAACATAAAACCACAGACAAACAGACGTAACACCTTGAACGATTTTCATGGAAATTCATCGCCCAGTTCACACTACCATCACCTGGTGCAAAAGTTGCACGAATCACTGTGTTGTGCAATATTGTCAACAGAAGGCGCTAGTGTGAAACGTCAAACGCATAGAAAAACGATGCGCACGCCTCTTTTTGTGAAAACCACAACTATGAAAATTTAAATTGATCGTTAAAAGTGTGGTCGATGGAAATTTCGCAAGTGTTACGTCTGTTTGTCTGTGATAAAACTGTGTTCAGGTTTCCATAATGCATCGTTGTTTTCATATTTTTAATTCTATTGCCTCTGCAAGCACATTGCCCCTCGGTTTGATTAAGAATTGGCAAGTCACGTAGATAATTAATGAGCATAAATGAAATCGAATGAATGATACTCTGGACCATCGAAGACAAGCTTGTTCAAAATCTTCCAGTCATTCCACTCGATATTGCATCACGTTCATCCACTTCGACTGACTGGCTGCCTATCGCCGCAGCGCTCACAACTCCCCAAGCAAGGTTGACACTGTCCAGTCCGGAGAGGCACACAGATCACCATCCGTCTGGTTCGAAAGAAAATAAATAAATGATTGATGCTTAAATGATTGCCTGGAAGAAGCACCCCTTCCTCTTCTGCCGGCCACTCGCAGACTGTCTGCATCGTGTCACAGACTGGAGGTACGCTGTACTTCCTTGACTTTCCTGTTTCATTTCGCTTCGATTCGTGGTCTGCGCTGTTCAGTTGGTGATAATCTCCAGTCCAAGGTGGCCCAGACCGACTGGGCTCAAGTTTCCCTCTCGGCTGGTCCGAGCTCTGTGAAAAAGCCAAAGTCTCTTTTCTTTTTACGGGAAATTAATGGAACCGCTTATCGTTCCTGACAGCGTAAGATTTATTATTTTAATTAATTTATTACTTTCAAAAATTGCTCCATTTTGAGTGGTCTGCTTCGGTTCGGTGATGAGACGCATATTCCCGAGTGGTTTCCCTCGCCGATTTCGAACGAGCTGGAGATTATTTCGTTCCATTCTTCGGCGCTATCATAACTCAGAAGAGACCGGGAAAAGCGGGTCGTTGAGTTCTGGAGTTGAACCCACTTCACCTCCGAGCTTTTTGTTTTGGATTGTCTCCTAAATGATTTCACACAATATAGGTAACCAAACCATCGACACCAAAAACCCCCCGAGAGGTTGGATCTAAAAGCATCATAAAAAATCAACATACAAACGAATCTGTCATCCGCACAATCCAAAACCGACAACGACGACGGCGTCGGAACAAAACAATAATTTACGACTGATGGAAAACCATACCGCTAATGATGCCTCTTCGCTGGAGTGGAGCTGGTGTGCTTGGCAGGGATGCCAGGTATGCTAAGATACATGGGAAATTATATGTTTTTATAATATGAAATAATGTTGAAATTTAATCATATCCAAAGAAATTCCTAAGAGAATCTCTGAAGGAATTCCTGAAGGCATTTCAGAATGAATTCCTGAAGGAATTTCAGTAGGAATTCCAGGATAAATCTCTGAAGGAATTCCTGGAGGAATTTCTTAAGGAACTCCTGGAGGAATCTCAGAAGGAATTCCTCGAGGAATTTCTGAAGGAATTCCTAGAGAAATCTCTGAAGGAATTCCTGGAGGAATCTCTGAAGGAATTCCTTAAGGAATCTCTGAAGGAATTCCTGGAGGAATCTTTGAAGAAATTCCTGGAGGAATCTCTAAAGAAATTCCTGGAGGAATCTCTGAAGGAGTCCTGGAGGAATCTCTGAAGGAATTCCCGGAGGAATCTCTGAAGGAATTCCCGGAGGAATCTCTGAAGGAATTCCCGGAGGAATCTCTGAAGTAATTCCCGGAGGAATCTCTGAAGGAATTCCCGGAGGAATTTCTGAAGCAATTCCTGGAGGAATCTCTGAAGCAATTCCTGGAGGAATCTCTGAAGGAATTCCTGGAGGAATCTCGATAGAAACTTCAAAGAGAATCTCTGAAAGAGTTCCTAGGGGAATCTCTGTATCAACTCCCGGAAGAATGTAGAAATTCTTCGAGATATCTATGAAGGAATTCCTAGGGGAAACTCTGAAGGAATTCCCAGAGAAATCTCTGAAGGAATTCCCGGAGGAATCTCTGAAGGAATTCCCGAAAGAATCTCTGCAGGAATTTCCGGAGGAATCTCAGAAAGAATTCCTGGAGGAATCTCTGAATGAATTCCCGGAGGAATCTCTGAAGGAATTCCCGGAGGCATCTCTGAAGGAATTCCCGGAGGAATCTCTGAAGGAATTCCCGGAGGAATCTCTGAAGGAATTCCCGGAGGAATCTCTGAAGGAATTCCTGGAGGAATCTCTGAAGGGATTCCCGGAGGAATCTCTGAAGGGATTCCCGGAGGAATCTCTGAAGGGATTCCCGGAGGAATCTCTGAAGGGATTCCCGGAGGAATCTCTGAAGGGATTCCCGGAGGAATCTCTGAAGGGATTCCCGGAGGAATCTCTGAAGGGATTCCCGGAGGAATCTCTGAAGGGATTCCCGGAGGAATCTCTGAAGGGATTCCCGGAGGAATCTCTGAAGGGATTCCCGGAGGAATCTCTGAAGGGATTCCCGGAGGAATCTCTGAAGGGATTCCCGGAGGAATCTCTGAAGGGATTCCTGGAGGAATCTCTGAAGGGATTCCCGGAGGAATCTCTGAAGGAATTCCTGGAGGAATCTCTGATAGAATTCCTGGAGGAATATCTGAAGGAATTCCAGGAGTAATCTCTGAAGGAATTCCCGGAGGAATCTGTGAAGTAATTCCTGGAGGAATCTGTGAAGTAATTCCTGCAGCAATCTCTGAAGGAATTCCCGGAGAAATCTCTGAAGGAATTCCCGGAGGAATCTCTGAAGGACTTCCTGGAGGAATCTCTGAAGGAAATCCCGATGGAATCTATGAAAGAATTCCTGGAGGAATCTCTGAAGGAATTCCTGGCGGAATCTCCAAAGAAATCTCTGAAGGAATTTCTGGAGGAATCTCGGAGGGAATATCTGGAGAAATCTTTGGAGAAATTCCTGGAGGAAACACTGAAGCACTTCATCTCTGAAGGAATTCATGGAGGAATCTCTGAAGGAATGCCTGGAGGAATCTCTAAAGAAATTCCTGGAAGAATCTCTGAATTCCTGGAAGAATCTCTGAATGAATTCTTGGAGGAATCTCTGAAGGAATTCCTGGAGAAATCTCCGAAGGAATTCCTAAAGAAATCTCTGAATGAATTCCTGGAGGAATCTATGAATGAATTCCTGGAGGAATCTCTAAAGGAATTTCTGAAGGATTCTCTGATGGAATTCCTGAAGGAATCTCTGAAGGAATTCCTGAGGAATCTCTGAAGGAATTTCTGAAAGAATCTCCGAAGGAATTCCTGGAGGAATCTCTGAAGGGATTCCTGGAGGAATCTCTGAAGGAATTCCTGGAGGAATCTCTGAAGGAATTCCTGGAGGAATCCCTGAAGGAATTCCTGGAGGAATCTCTGCAGGAATTTCTGGAGGAATCTCTGCAGGAATTCCTGGAGGAATCTCTGCAGGAATCCCTTGAGGAATCTCTGCAGGAATTCCCGGAGGAATCTCTGAAGGAATTCCTGGAGGAATCTCTGAAGGAATTCCTGGAGAAATCTCTGAAGGAATTCCTGGAGCAATCTCTGAAGGAATTCCTGGAGCAATCTCTGAAGGAATTCGTGGAGGAATCTCTGAAGGAATTCCTGGAGCAATCTCTGAAGGAATTCCTGGAGCAATCTCTGAAGGAATTCCTGGAGGAATCTCTGAAGGAATTCCTGAAGGAATCTCTGAAGGAATTCCTCGAGAAATCTCTGAAGGAATTCCTGGATAAATCTCTGAAGGAATTCCTGGAGGAATCTCCGGAGGAATTCCTGGAGGAATCTCTGAAGAAATTCTTGGAGGAATTTCTGAAAGAATTCCTGGAGGAATCTGAAGTAATTCCTGGAGTAATCTCTGAAGGAATTCCCGGAGGAATCTGTGAAGTAATTCCTGAAGGAATCTGTGAAGTAATTCCTGGAGGAATCTGTGAAGTAATTCCTGGAGCAATCTCTGAAGGAATTCCCGGAGAAATCTCTGAAGGAATTCCCGGAGGAATCTCTGAAGGACTTCCTGGAGGAATCTCTGAAGGAAATCCCGGTGGAATCTATGAAGGAATTCATGGAGGAATCTCTGAAGGAATGCCTGGAGGAATCTCTAAAGAAATTCCTGGAAGAATCTCTGAATTCCTGGAAGAATCTCTGAATGAATTCTTGGAGGAATCTCTGAAGGAATTCCTGGAGAAATCTCCGAAGGAATTCCTAAAGAAATCTCTGAATGAATTCCTGGAGGAATCTATGAATGAATTCCTGGAGGAATCTCTAAAAGAATTTCTGAAGGATTCTCTGAAGGAATTCCTGAAGGAATCTCTGAAGGAATTCCTGAGGAATCTCTGAAGGAATTTCTGAAAGAATCTCCGAAGGAATTCCTGGAGGAATCTCTGAAGGAATTCCTGGAGGAATCTCTGAAGGAATTCCTGGAGGAATCCCTGAAGGAATTCCTGGAGGAATCTCTGCAGGAATTCCTGGAGGAATCTCTGCAGGAATTCCTGGAGGAATCTCTGCAGGAATTCCTGGAGGAATCTCTGCAAGAATCCCTTGAGGAATCTCTGCAGGAATTCCCGGAGGAATCTCTGAAGGAATTCCTGGAGGAATCTCTGAAGGATTTCCTGGAGAAATCTGTGAAGGAATTCCTGAAGCAATCTCTGAAGGAATTCCTGGAGCAATCTCTGAAGGAATTCCTGGAGGAATCTCTGAAGGAATTCCTGGAGCAATCTCTGAAGGAATTCCTGGAGCAATCTCTGAAGGAATTCCTGGAGGAATCTCTGAAGGAATTCCTGGAGGAATCTCTGAAGGAATTCCTGGAGGAATCTCTGAAGGAATTCCTGGAGGAATCTCTGAAGGAATTCCTCGAGAAATCTCTGAAGGAATTCCTGGATAAATCTCTGAAGGAATTCCTGGAGGAATCTCCGAAGGAATTCCTGGAGGAATCTCTGAAGAAATTCTTGGAAGAATTTCTGAAAGAATTCCTGGAGGAATCTGAAGTAATTCCTGGAGGAATCTCTGAAGGAATTCCTGCAGGAATCTCTGAAGGAATTCCCGGAGGAATCTCTGAAGGAATTCCTGGAGGAATCTCTGAAGGAATTCCTGGAGGAATCTCTGAAGGAATTCCTGGAGGAATTTCTGAAGGAATTCCTGGAGGAATCTCTGAAGGAATTCCTGCAGGAATCTCTGAAGGAATTCCCGGAGGAATCTCTGAAGGAATTCCTGGAGGAATCTCTGAAGGAATTCCTGGAGGAATCTCTGAAGGAATTCCTGGAGGAATTTCTGAAGGAATTCCTGGAGGAATCTCTGAAGGAATTCCTGGAGGAATCTCTGAAGGAATTCCTGGAGTAATCTATGAAGGGATTCCTGGAGGAATCTCTGAAGGAATTCCTGGAGGAATCCCTGAAGGAATTCCGCGTATTCCAGGGGCATTCTAGAGAATTTCTGGGATTTTTCAGGGGTTTTCAAGGTTTTTCAGAGGAGTTTTAGGACGTATCAGGGGCAACAGAAAAGGGTCAATTTTAAAAGGGCCCCAGGGGCGTTCTACGGGATTTTATCAGCAATCTAGGGGCTTCCGGTTTGTTCCAGGGGGTTTCAGTGGTATTCCAGAGAGTTTCAGGGTGTTACAGTGGGTTTCAGGAGCACTCCTGAAGGTCGAAAGGAGCTTCTAGATCGTTCCAAGGAGATTTAAAGGGTTTTCAGAAGTGTTTGATGGCGTTTTGGGGGCATAAGAGATGGTTTTAGAGACCTTTCTGGGTTGTGTAGATGTTTCAGAAGCTTTTCAGGGTGTTTCAAGGTTGTTCCAGGGGTTTTCAAAGAGATTTAGAGGTGAACCATAGACTTTCAGGAATGTTCCAGATGATTTCAGTAGCATTGCAGGGGTGTTCCAGGGAATTTCAGGGGCATCACAGGGTTGTCACAGGAGCTTTCGGAGATGTTCCAAGGGTTTCAGGGGCGTTACAGAAGGTTTTAAAGGGTTTTAATGGATCCAGGGATGTTCCAGATAATTTCAAGAGCGTTATTGAGGGTTTGATAGAGGGCATTCCCGGCGTTTTGAATCGGTTTAAGGAGTGTTCCAAAGAGTTTCAGGGATTTCCAGGGCTCTGTCAGGGATTCCAAGGGACTTCAGTGGTGTTTCAGAATGTTTCAGAAACGTTACAGAAAACTTCAGGTTCGTTTCAGGGGTTTAAAAAGGGTTTCAGAGCCGTTTCTGGGTGTTTCAGAGGCAAACCAGGGACTTCAGGGTTGTTCCAGAGCGTTTTAAAAGCGTTCCAAGAGGTTTCAGGACCGCAAAATGGTGTTTCAGGGCTGTAATTGGATGTTTCGGAGTCGTTTAAGGGAATTCATGGGTATCAAAAGGTTCAGGACAAACGTCTTGAAATTGCGATTCAACTGTGCATCAGAACTTTTGCTGCACAAATCTCAATAAGAGGGGTTTAAACAACTATGTAAATTTTATTTTCTTCTTGCTCAAAATGGCTTCACAACTGGCATTTAAATAATAAACTATCTTTTAGCTAAATCCCACAAAAGCAAAACTGGCATTCCTGGTTCGATAGAAAACGGCTCCAGATCCGAACAATAACATCTCACACCGCTAAAACATCTATTATGTAAATTGTGTTTGTCCAAATACGTTTCCGTGAATGGATCGCCTTTTTCTATCTAAATACAGTCCACGGCGGCGGCAGCGCAACAAACCAAAAAGATGCTGTGAATCAGCACGCCGTCATCGTCGTCACCGTCGTGATTGAGTCAAACAGAGCGATTGAAAGAAAAAAAAAATACTCCGAGATGGAGGAATCATTTAAGATGCGAGAATTTACAATAGGGCCAACCATAAAAAACAGTTTCCGCTTGTCATCACACGTCCAAAAACGCGTGGAGACAGGTCCGATTCCGATGGGGAACCGGCGTAGTGCGGGGAGCCGCTTGGAAATGAGAGCGAATTTTGGCCGAACACGACGACGGCGACGGACGGCTTATCGTGATTGGTCACGAATTTTTTGCCTAAATTGATATGCGAATGCGTTGGATCTCGCAGATCGATGGGTGCGTTGCATATCTACCTACCTCCATGCTCAATTGACATGAGTGCCCAGAGGCGGAGGGGTGATTTTGCACAACGGAAATTGATGGGGCCTGAAGTCACGCGAGCGCGAGCGTTTTAAACTGGATCAGCTTTCGTTGCCTGGCCTGCTTGCTGGGAGTTGATTCATCACTGTTGTGCTGGAATTTCCGCCCAATCATGTTGGTTTTGTGACTGGTATCAGTTACCAAAAAGGGATTGAGGAATACTTTGCATTTGAGTTGGCGATTCGATTGCTCTTGTACGTTTAGTTTCTGATTTGGGCTGAGCTAACCGCATGAATTGCAATACAAGATGATACATAACGTTTCCTTATGATTATGCTTATTCAGGTTTACTATCCGTTCTGATTTAGCAGGACATGCCCATATTTTCGACTCATTTTGGCTAAAACTGTTGAATAAGTCCGATGATTTTTTTAAATAAATTGGAGTGTTGGCGTAGGCCCAATAAGCCACCCGTAAAAATCCCCATTGCGAACAACATAGGAGAAAATACGACTAGACACAATCGCCAAAGACCCACGCGACGAAATAAGGACTACGATTGGAAACTTGGAACATGGAATTGCAAGGAATTGCATCATGAACGTCCACTGCCCACACGAAGGGAGATCTGATGACGAGGAAGAAGCGTTCTACGCGTAGTTAGAGCGAACAAACGATGGTTGTTCGCCGCGTGACGTGAAAATAGTTGTCGGCGACATGAACGCGCAAGTAGGAAGGGAGGAAATGTACAGACTGGTAATCGGGAAAAACAGCCAGCACGCCGTATAGAATGATAACGGCCAGTGATGCGTAAACTTTGCAGCCTCCCGTGGTATGGTAGTCCGAAGCACCTTCTTCCCCCGTGAAGATATCCACAAAGCCACCTGGAAATCACCCGACCATCAAACAGAAAATCAAATCGACAACGTTCTAATCGACGGTAAGTTCTTCTCGGATATAACCAATGTCCGCACATACCGCAGTGCGAATATAGATTCGGATCACTACTTAGTTGCTGTATGCATGCGCTCAAAACTTTCGACAGTTATCACCACGCGTCGAAGCCGAACGCCGTGGCTCAACATCGACCAGCTGCGTAACGTAGAAGTGGCTCAAGACTACGCGCAGCAGCTAGCAGTGGCCCTACCAAATAGAAGAGCAGCTTGGCGCAGCTACACTTAAAGATGGCTGGAGGGACATCCGATCCACCATAGGTAGTACCTCGGCTACAGCACTAGGCTTCGCGACTCCGAATCACAGAAACGACTGGTACGATGGCAAATGTGAACAGCTCAAAAACGAGAAGAATGCAGCATGGGCGAGAATGCTGCAACACCGTACGAGAGCGAATGAGGCACGTTACAGACAGGCGCGGAACAGGCAGAACTCAGTCTAACGGATGAAGAAGCGCCAGCAGGAAGAACGAGATCGCGAAGCGATGGAAGAGCTGTACCGCGCTAAGGACACACGAAAGTTCTACGAGAAGCTGAACCGCTCGCGCAGAGGCTTTGTGCCACAAGCCGACATGTGCCGAGATAATCACGGGAATATTCTCACGAGCGAGCGAGAGGTGGTCGAGAGGTGGCGGTAGTATTACGATAAGCACCTTAATGGCGACGTTGCAAGTGCCGAAGGTGGCGTGATAACAGATCTAGGAGTATGTGCACAAGCCGAAAGACTTCTGGTCCCTGATTTCCAGGAGATTGATGAGGAGGTCGGCCGGTTGAAAAACAACAAAGCCGCTGAAGCAGATCAACTACCAAGCGAGCTTCTAAAATACGGTGGAGAAGCACTGGTGAGGGCACTACACTGAGTCATTACCAAGATTTGGGAGGAGGAAGTATTACCAGATGAATGGATGGAAGGTATCGTGTGTCCCATCTATAAAAAGGGCGACAAGTTGGATTGTGGAAACTACCGCGCGATCACACTACTGAGCGCTGCCTACAAGATACTCTCTCGCCGACAACGACACCAACAGAGAAATTCAGAGGCGCATTGTGGCAGGAAATCGTGCCTACTTTGGACTCCGCAGAACTCTACGATCGAATAAAGTTCGCCGTAACACGAAGTTAACCATCTACAAAACGCTGATTAGACCGGTCGTCCTCTATGGACACGAAACATGGACCCTACGTGCAGAGGACCAACGCGCCCTTGGAGTTTTCGAACGGAAGGTGTTGCGTACCATCTACGGCGGAGTGCAGATGGGAGACGGGACTTGGAGAAGGCGAATGAACCACGAGCTGCATCAGCTGCTGAGAGAACCAACCATCGTCCATACCGCGAAAATCGGGAGGCTACGGTGGACGGGTCACGTCATCAGGATGTCGGATAGCAACCCGACTAAAATGGTTCTCGAGAGTCATCCGACCGGTACAAGAAGACGTGGAGCGCAGCGAGCCAGGTGGGTCGACCAAGTGGAGGACGATCTGCGGACCCTACGCAGAGTGCGGAACTGTAGACAAACAGCCATGGACCGTGTGGAATAGAGACGGCTACTATGTACAGCATAGGCCACCCCGGCCTTAGCCTGATCGGTAAGGTAAGTTATCACCGTGTTTGAGTAGCTCAAAACAGCCTATGAAGAAAAAGTCATCACATGCGAATGTAACGGAAATTTATGCTTAGTACAGCTAATCTATCCTAAACTTCTTGGTGACAATTTGCATTTACCCTCATGACTGTCGACCTAAATGATTTTTTGGCCGAATGACTGAACATCTTTTCTGTTATTCTCATCAAAAAGCCAGCCAGTTGGTATGGTCTGGAGCAAGTATTCGGTACTAAATGATGTATGTTCAAAACGAATGTAATGAGAGTAAGAGAGACGAACGAGCCAAAAGGGCTGAAAGTCTCTTTAATAAAGACAAATCAATCAATGAGAGTATGATTACATATTAGGCTGTTCACTTGAACTACCAGCCAATTTTGAAAATAAGGGAAATTGTCAAACACTTGTAGTTTTCATAGCAATAAATATAAGTTAGAAAAAAACAACCAGTTTAAAAAAGAACCGAAAAATCGATACTTAAATCGTCTGCTTTAAGAATACATAGAGCTATTGAGCATGAGCATGAAGATGACCGTACAATTCGTAGTTGCTACTCCGTGATTGACCAGAACAATCGAAAATGCACAAGGAACCAACAAACGGAGCTTGAGAGTAGCTACCGCTCTCACTGCGCACAGTTCGAGAGTCCCAAACTTTATTAATCAATAACGGCGCCGGCCACGTCCTTACGGTCATCGAATAAGGGAAGGAATGTTGGTGTGACGTACGTTGCTACTAGAGACCGAGATCTCCTCATCTTCTCCACGACTGTCACGGGAAGGAGTTTTTGTTAGTGGGAGGGGGAGAGCCACATGATTTGGATTCATTTTGGTAAGTGATGTGATTCATGCAACCTTTATTTGAGCAAAACATTTATTCATTTTGACTAAAATATTACATATGTCGACACCGAAGATGACGAACCATTCAAATTTTTGTGTACATGCAAAAAAAAAAAAAATGAAAGGAAAATATTTATTATCAGCTAAATGTGCATTGGGAACTAGCGCCGACACATGACGTGACGAACTTTTCAATATTTGTTAGATAAATACTCAAAAACCAGAGCCGAATTTATACATCCTTTATATTAATTATTATGATTACGTTTAATGTTTAATGATAGCGGCGCCCATGGGTGCTGCTATGAATAAACTTGACTTTTTGCTGATATCTAAGTTAAATTGCAATTGCCGAGCACTCGGCTGTGCGGATCTCGGCAAAAGAATGAAAATTAGCCGAGCTCAACTGAGTGTGTAGAAGAAGTGGCAACGTTTAGATATTCACAAAGCACCGAAATGAAACACATCTGTCCAATCATACTATTTTAAATAAACCTGTTTTTCCATGTTTTGTCTGTGTTAACATTAACATCTTTAGGATACGACAGCCCAACCATTCATCGAACCGCTTTTCCTTCGAGGGGCATTACCTCTTGATACGGCATCATCATCCACCCAAATATATTGGAAAAAGCAAACTGTTATCGAGTGAAATATTTATGCCTTCACCTTCAGTGCAGTGTGGCAAGCGTTCCACAATTTTTCTTCGGACTGAACATATCAACTCCTGGCACATTTCATCGAGTCTAATTGACCCATAGGGAACCATTATTAGCTTGCAGGTGTAGTTGGTTTCGATAAAATGTGGAGAATGAGTGCTTTCAGAAGCCGGAAAGATTAGGTATGTGTTTTTGTTCGACACATCTGTTGGGCCTGGTAGGACTTGTGGGCAGATGTGTTTTTGTGTTTTAAGGGAAATCGATAACTTTTTCAAATATAATACTGTAAACCGAATGATCGTCTACTTTAATATCAATAATGCTGTATGAAATTCAAAACCTTAAATTCCTCTAAGCCTTCAATTGAGCATTCCTAGCCTGTGCCACACTGCTCTAATGTACCGAAAAGGAAACCACCTTGTCACAGAAGCTGCTACAATCTAATGGACCACGTTTCTGAACCTTGTACGCCCTGCAATTCGCATCGCAACTCCCTCGGACAAACGCAACTTGGCAAGCAAAATGTCGCTTTCGGTTCGAACCGTAAAGTCAGATTTGTTTTCCAGTTTCATTTGTCAGCGCGCCACCGAACTGTGTCCAGCAGAAGGAGACCGTCGCCGTCGTCCGAAGCGTCGACGACGGACATTGTGTCGGAAACGGAAATTGCCAGGAGCAAGTTGAGATGCTCCCAGTCAGTGCCAGTCCGCTCCTCGCCCCTGCCCAGAGACGGTCGCAGACAGCGATTTTTGATACACCCGGAGCAGCGGCATCACATTTCCACAAGTTTTAACGTCACCCAGCAGCGCTCGCACAGTAATTTGGAGTGCACTCACTGTGACTGACAGCAGAATGGTTTGCTTTCGACAAGTGCTGTCCCAAGTGCTGCGATAGAGCTGAGGACGTCGTCGTCGCGCCGGCCGGTTTCTGGGTGCTACTTTCTTCGCTGAAGGATTATTATCCAATCTCGTAACGTGGAAGGATTGTTTGCTATTACTAGAGCCGGCGTGCTCGGTGCTTCAGATAATGGATTTCAAGGATTTGGCTTCATTTTATCGTTCTGTTTTGATTACGATTACTTTGACTAACAGCGACCTATTTTCTAAGGTATGTAACGAGAAGGTCCACTTTGCAAACAATCATTCCCAATACATAGTATTTATTTGCAATTAAAATTGCTACAATTTAATCGAGCTGATTATTTCCATTTTTCTCAAATATTAATGACATCGTGTTCGCTGCGCTCAACACCTTCTTGTGCCAATCAGATCAGTCGCAAAAAGCAGGTGTGTGCAGGGTTGTTGTCCGGCATTCTTGCATCGTATCCTTCCGGTTTTGACCACCTTCTGGATGCTGGGTTCGCCGTAAAGTGCAGCGAGCTCGTGGTTCATCCTTCTTCGCCACCCACCGTGATCCTACACACCGCTGAAGATCGTCCTTAGCACGCGTCGCTCAAAAACTCCGAGTGCTTGCAGTTTCTCTTCGAGCATGGGCCATGTCTCGTGTCCGTAGATATCCAACGGTCTTAGGGAACGTCCATAAATTACGTCACGCAAAAATCGATCATTTTCAACCTCCCCCTCCCCCCTATGTCACACTTTTTGTATGGGACCTCTGAAATTTTTGTATGAGTCGTCACACTTTGCTGAACCCCCCCTCCCCCCTCAAAGCGTGACGTAATTTATGGACGTTCCCTTATTTGCGTTTTGTAAATGGTGCATTTGGTGCGTGGTGAATCTTTTTATACCGCAGCTTCTTCAGGAGCCCGTAGTAGGCCCGACTTCCGCTGATGCTGCGCCCCAAATTTCACGACTCACGTTGTTGTCAGCCGTCAGTAAGGATCTGAGGTAGACGAATTCCTCCACCACCTCGAAAGTATCCCAGTCTATCGTAACACTACTACCCAGACGGATCCGGTCGTGTTTGGTTCCGCCTACCAGCATGTATTTTGTTTTTGAGGCATTCACCACCAATCCGAACTTTGCTGCTTCGCGTTTCAGGTGGGTGTACAGCATCGCCACCGTTCCAAATATTCCGGCGGCAATGTCCATGTCGTCCGCAAAGCGCACAAATTGACCGGAGTTTGTGAAAATCGTTACCCGGCTGTTGAGCCCGGCTCGTCGCATCACACCTTCCAGAGCGATGTTGAGAGGTAGGTATGAGAGCCCATCACCTTGTCGCAGTCCCCGGGGAGATTCGAATGAACTGAATAGTTCACCCGAAACCCTTACGCAGTTTTGCACACCGTCCATCGTTGCCAAGATCGTTGCTGCAATCAGTCTAGTCAGCTTTCCATGAAAGCCGTTTTCGACCATGATTCTTCATTGCTCTGTGCGGTTGATGAACAGGTGATGCGTTGGGACCTGGTATTCACGGCATTTCTGGAAGATTTGTCGTACGGTAAAGATCTGGTCCGTTGTCGACCGGCCGTCGATGAAGCCGGCTTGACAACTTATCACGAACTCATTTGTTTTTTTTTTTTGTGATAGACGACGGAAGATGATCTGGGATAGCACTTTGTAGGCAGCATTTAAAATAGTGATCTCCCTGAAGTTCTCACATTCCAAATGGTCGCCTTTCTTGTGAATGGAGCAGATTATCGCTTCCTTCCACTCTTCCGGTAGCTGTTCGGTTTCCTGATTATCAGCCGGTGCAGACAGGGGAGGGGACAACTTTTCAGCTGCGATACCATCCTTACCAGCTGCTTTGTTGGTTTTGAGCTGCTGAATGGCATCCTTGAATTCCCTCAGAGTGGGAGTTAGTTCATTTGGGAATGGCACAGCAGTTCTATTTCTTCGCACTCCGCTTCTTCCAGACGGCGCTTTTTCTCGCGAAAGTAGTGGGTCTGCTGTTTCCGCTTTTGTTTGTAACGTTCCAAGTTTTGTTGCGTCCCTTACTGCAGCATTACCGCCCACGTTGCGTTCTTCTCCTCCAAAACCGTTTTGTACTCTTCGTCGATCCATTCGTTCCGTCGATTCCGTTCCACGTACCCGGTGGTACTCTGGGCTGCATCGTTGATGGCTGCTTTCACTGTACTCTAGCAGTCCTCTAGAGGGGCTTCATCAAGCTCGCCCTCGTCTGGCCACGCAGTCTCGAGATTCTGAGCGTATGCTGAGGCGACATCCGGTCGCTTCGGTTGTACCGTGGTGGTTGCCGGTACCATACATTGGTAATAACGGAAAGTTTTGGGCACAGTTTGTCGATGTTGGCGCCACGACAGGTCCTGACGTCCATAACGTCGGAGATGTGCCTTCCGTGAATCAGAACGTCAGGTCCGTCTGCTGTGGTGATCTCCAGGTGTAACGATAAGGGAGGCTGTGATGGAAAAAGGTGCTACGTATGGCCATGTTTTTGGAGGCTCTGGAATCATTGAATCGTAGGCCGTTTTCATTCGTCTGCTGGTGGGCGCTGAACTTTCCAATCGTCGGTCTGAATTCTTCCCCCTGGCCTACCTGAGCGTTTAAATCTACTATGATGATCTTAACGTCGTGACTTGGGCAGCGGTCGTCCTCACGTTCAAGCTGCTCGTAAAATGCTTTTGTTGTCATCATCAGCGCTTCTGGAGCGCTGCGTACGTTTATTATGTTGAAGTTGAGCAATCGGCAATTGATCCTCAACCTGCATACCTGCAACCTGCCACCAACCGATCACGCGCCTCTGCATATCAGCCATGACGATGAAAGCTGTTTCCAGGGGGCCGGATCACAACGTCCGAGGCCATACTGTCCCGGTCGTTAAGTCGCGTTTTTTTGCGAAATAACGTCCAAAAGGCGAGTATGCAAGTGCTCCCAATGAAGTTGAGAGATTGGCAGTTCCACGTACAGAGTTTCCAATCGCAAGTCCTTTTGTGTTGGCTGGGGTCGTTGCCGTTGGTCTCGGTTCGTATTATTCTGTGGCTGATTTTCCGTTACAATGGTTTTTCTATGGCTGCCTCGTAGGGCCTGACACCAACCCCCGAACACGGGGATCAGACGCTGTTATGGGCCGCTCTTCCTGGAGAACAGACGCTCAGCAGTTAACAGAAGCAAACCCCCTCTGTCACCCTTCGGCCAAAGTTCCCACCGGGGTTGGTTACCTGATCTTTCCTAAGGTTGCATGAAGTTTCCAGCCGGTACCACGCGGAGGTAGGAATAGGAGTTGCTGGGCAGAGGCTAGTGGATTTCAATGGGATCTGAATTGCGCAGCACACCCAGTCATTACCGTGCCAATCCACGACCTCTACCTCTGAGAATTTTTTTTTTTTATGAAAAGCGGAGACCCTTCGGCCCAAACTGTTCGATAATAAAACAAATTCCCAACAGGCAAATTATATGATGAAATACAAAATAAATGAATTGATGAATGGATTCGTTTAAATTTCTTCAATGTGTGAGCTGAATTGAATTGTCCAAAACAGTGAGTCCACTGATCGATTAAAAAATCATTCACACTAGCAAGAAATGACGAAACCAATTCGATAAAAACCGTTTCCGTCGCAATGAATTTCGTGCAACCAGGTGCCAAAATATCCCATAAAAAGTTTGAAGACAACAAAGCAACTAAACGTCAGAGGAAAAAAAAACTTTAATGATATAATTTTCTATTTTACTCGCCATCTCACACCTCTGTCACGCTTGATTGAAGTCCACGGCCGGGCGGGCGGGCGTCTGCGGGGCCGTCTTGCCTGTTTTCCGTTTCGTCAAGTTTTGTCGGGATCACTGACTCGACTTCTCGGTCGAGGCCACTTCCATTGCAAAGGAAATTAAAACAGGAGAACCCCGGCCTAGCTCAACCGACCGCCGCCCGACCACCCGACCAATCGACCCATCGACCAGCAACGGACAGCAGCTGGCTTCTGTTTTGCCACGTGCGCTTTGACCTTTTTGCCATTCGGAGGTTTTTTCCCCCCGTTCTCGTTACTACGTTTTCAATAAATCGTTACCGTGTGAAAGGGAAGGAAATTCAAAGAACTGAAAGTAAGCCAGCAAGAGGTTTCTAATTGGGTCATTTGATCCACCAGGGGGATCAAGAGGGTCAATTGGGAATTTGATTGGGACTTTCTTGAACGTAACTGCCCTTTCGTTTGGTCCCTTTTTTGGAGTAAATTAATTCTTATTTTCTTTTTCATTGCAGGTAAGCGACCTTGAGGACAGATAGCAGTGCTGATGTCGGCGCAGAAAGGTAAAAAAACATAAATGAACGAAACTTCGAAAATGAAAAACGAAGGGATTGATCGATTTTTTCAAAATTTCCTGCAGGATTACTACAAAGATACTTCCAGACTTACTTACTTTACCGATCAAGCTAAGGCCGGGGTGGCCTCTGCTGTACATAGTAGCCGTCTCCATTCCACTCGGTCCATGGCTGTTTGTCTCCAGTTCCGCACTCTGCGTAGGGCGCGCAGATCGTCCTCCACTTGGTCGACCCACCGTAGCCTTCCGATTTTCGCGGTATGGACGATGGTTGGTTCTCTCAGCAGCTGATGGAGCTCATGGTTCATTCGCCTACTCCAAGTCTCGTCTTCCATCTGCACTCCGCCGTAGATGGTACACAACACCTTCCGTTCGAATACTCCAAGGGCGAGTTAGTCCTCTGCACGTAGCGTCCACGTTTCGTGCCTTAGAGGACCACCGGTCTAATCAGCGTTTTGTAGATTGTTACGGCGAACATCGTGTTACGGCGAACTTTATTCGATCGTGGAGTTCTGCGGAGTCCAAAGTAAGCACGATTTCCTGCCACAATGCACCTCTGAATTTCTCTGCTGGTGTCGTTGTCAGCGGTCACCAGTGAGCCCAAGTACACGAATTATTCAACTGAATCGATTTCATCACCGTCAATATAAATTCGGGGTGGCGGGCGCAGTGACTCCTTCCTGGAGCCCTTTGTCATCATGTACTTTGTCTTCGAAACATTAATGACTAATCCGATTCGACTGGCTTTCTTTTTTAGTCGGATGTACGTTTCGGCCATCGTCTCAAATTTACGAGCAATAATATCAATATCATCAGCGAAACCAGGCAGCTGAACGGACTTCGTGAAAATCGTTCCACTCGTGTTTATCCCCGTTCTCCTAATTACACCCACTAAAGCAATGTTGAACAGCAAGCACGAAAGACCATCATCATGCCGTAACCCTCTGCGAGATTCGAAGGGACTCGAGAGTGTCCCTGATACTCGAACTACGCACATCACTCGATCCATCGTCGCCTGATCAATCGTATCAGTTTATCCGGGAATAAGTATTCGTGCATAATCTGCCATACCTGGTCTCGATCGATTGTATCATACGCCGATTTGGAATTGATGAACAAGTGATGTGTGGGGTGGGCACGTTGTATTCGCGGCATTTCTGAAACACCTGGCGGATGGCAAACATCTGGTCCGTTGCAGCGCGTTTACCCATAAATCCAGCCTGATATTGCCCCACGAACTCTCTTGCAATCGGTGATAGACGGCGGCATAAAATTTGAGAGAGTATCTTGTAGGCAGCGCTCAGTACTGTGATCGCGTGGTAATTCCCGCAATCCAACTTGTCGCCCTTTTTGTCGATGGGACACACGATACCTTCCATCCGTTCCTCCGGTAATACTTCCTCCTCCCAAATCTTGGTAATGACCCAGTGTAGTGCTCTCACCAGTGTTTCTCCACCGTATTTTAGAAGCTCACTTGGTAGTTGATCTGCTCCAGCGACTTTGTTGTTTTTCAATCGGCTAATCTCCTCCTCAATCTCTTGAAGGTCAGGGGCCGGAAGTCTTTCGTCCTGTGCACATACGCCTAGATCTGTTACCACGCCACCTTCGGTACTTGCAACGTCGCCATTGAGGTGTTCATAGTAATGCTGCCGCCACCTCTCGACCACCTCACGCTCGCTCGTGAGAATATTCCCGTGATTATCTCGGCACAAGCCGACATTGTCGCACAAATCCTCTGCGCAAGAGGTTCAGCTGCTCGTAGAACTTTCGTGTGTCCTTAGCGCGGTACAGCACCTCCATCGCTTGGCGATCTCGTTCTTCCTGCTGGCGCTTCTTCATCCGGAAGACTGAGTTCTGTCTATGCCGTGCCTGTCTGTAACGTGCCTCATTCGCTCTTGTACGGTGTTGCAGCATTCTCGCCCATGCTGCATTCTTCTCGTTTTTCAACTGTTCACATTTGCCGTCGTACCAGTCGTTTCTGTGACTCGAGTCGCGAAGCCTAGTGTCCTAGTGCTGTAGCCGAGGTACTACTTATGCCAGCTATCTTCAAGTGTAGCTGCGCCAAGCTGCTCTTCCGTTGGTAGGGGGCCATTCATAAACCACGTAGACTTTTTGGGGGGGAGGGGGGGGGGGTCTGGCCAAAGTCTACGCTCCATACAAATTTCAAAATTTTTGTATGGGGGGAGGGGGGATCTGAGATTGCCAAAGTTTGGTCTACGTGGTTTATGAACAACCCCTAGGGCCACTGCTAACTGCTGCGCGTTGTCTTGAGCCACTTCTACGTTACGCAGCAGCTCGATGTTGGGCCGCGGTGTTCGACTTCGACGCGTGGTGATAACTGTCGAAAGTTTTGAGCGCATGCATACAGCAACTAAGTAGTGATCCGAATCTATATTCGCACTGCGGTATGTGCGGATATTGGTTATATCCGAAAAGAAATTACCGTCGATTAGAACGTGATCGATCTGGTTTTCTGTTTGATGGTCGGGTGATCTTCAGGGGGCTTCGAACTACCATACCACGGGAGGCTGCAAAGTTTACGCATCGCTGGCCGTTATCATTCGATACGGCGTGCAGGCTGTTTCGCCCGATTACCGGTCTGTACATTTCCTCACTTCCTACCTGCACGTTCATGTCGCCGACAACGATTTTCACGTCACGTGGCGAACAATCATCGTTTGTTCGCTCTAGCTACGCGTAGAACGCTTCTTCCTCGTCATCAGGTCTCCCTTCATGTGGGCAGTGGACGTTCATGATGCTGTAGTTGAAAAAACGGCCCTTAACTCTTAACATGCACATCATTTCGTTGATCAGCTGCCACCCGATCACACGTTGTCACATCTTGGCCAACACTATAAATCATGTTCCCAGTTCATTGGTGGTCCCAAAGCTTTGGTAGAAGGTAGCCACTCGATCCCCGATTTTCCACACTTTCTGTCTAGTCCAACAAAGTTCCTGCAACGCCACGATTAGAGGGTCTTGCCCGGGATTTCCCGGGACAAAAATCCTACTACTAAAATATAACTGCTCACCCTAATTTTTTTTATCAATATTTTTATTTTTGCATTACATTCTACTCTATCTGGCAGATCCAATGGCCACATGGACTTTTCGGCAGAATGTCAAAACATTAATTCTTAGGATTTATTCAGTCTATGTTTAGGTTGTTCTGATAATATGTAGTACTAGAATTTAGGGCCGTTTTTCTTGCAACATTTTTCGTAGTACCTAACACCATTACTGACAGATTTCTTTAGAAAATCTTTTGCTAGATGAAGCTAAACCCAAACCCAAAACCTGATTCAGAAGTATTACATACATTTTTTTAGATGTCCCTGGAGACATCTCTTAATCTGTTGATGTCTTCAAGTTTTGACCGGTTACTTGAAGCATTTCCTAGAAAAATACGACAAATTGACAGAATAATTCTTGGTGGTATCATTCGCAGACTTTTTGAGGGCTCATAAGTCAAGAAAATCGGTAAAAAGTTTCAAAAGGAACTTATATAAGACTTTATAACGTAATCTCTGGAATATACCGTGAAGTTATTTTTGATGGACTTCCTCAAGAAAAGTGACTTTCAATGTCTGGGCATGAGTCAATAGAGAATTTTCAAGTTAAAATTTTCAAGAAAGTTCTAGATATTTTTCAACCTCTCAGATTGAAATATCATCGTGTTTACCACATGAATGTTTTTTTTTTTTTTGCAAATAAAGTATTCAATTTATAACTGTTAAACACTTGAGATGCACAGTATTTCCTACAATTATATACAATTGTGGTAATTTATTAAACATTCTCTATTAAAACATCAGAAGAGAATGCCGAAGGTTATGATTTTGTCAATAAGCCAAAAATATATCAGTGGAGTTTCTAGATGGAATTCTCGAAGTCAGTTTTAAAACCAAAAACCTCCTGGTGGATTATTGGCGTCTCTAATGTATTCATTGAAAGAATTTTTGAGGAATTTTCAAAACATTTTTATAGCAACCTCAAAAAGCTGCCAATAGAAATTTTCAAATCACTTTTCCAAGCCTTTTCATCAAAATTCAGCCAGAGAAATTCTTAAATTAATTTCCAGAAAAAAAACAAGGAGAGGTGGGTTCTATTAACAATTTCTTTAGGAATTCTGTTGAGTCTTAACTTATAGTTTCCTTTCAGAATGTACAGATAATAAACATAGATTTGAAAGAATCCGACGATAGCTTTTCTTGTAATTCCACGTCCACCTAGAACTGTTTCACGTCTTACATACCTACATGTCTCAAGGTTATTACGATTTTCTAAAGAAGTTTTATAAGTTCTACAAGTTTTCACACATTCTAGTCATTTAATTTTGGATTGAGAAGGTGGCTAAGAATATTATTATACTCATACTAAAACCAAGCCCCCCCCCTCCTCTACAAAAATTCCAGCTATGCCAATGTCTAAATCTTCATTTTTTAAAAGGAAAAATATTGAAAGTTTTTGTTGTCGAAAAACATGTTTTAGAATTCATTTCATACGTTTTTTTCTTCGGTTTTTGGAAAATTTATTTTTTCCCGGGATCCCGGGAAATCCCGGGATTTGAAAGATAAAAATCCCGAATCCGATTTTTTTCGGTCCGGGAAACAAGACCCTCTAGCCACGATGTCGAAGTTGCGGGGATATAGTTCGTCGTAGATTATTCTGTCACATCCTGCGAAACCAAGTGACTTGCAATTCCTTGTTCCAAGTTTCCGGTCGTAGTCCTTAGGGGCTGTCCCTTGGGCTGTCCATTAATTACGTAAGAGTTTATAGGGGGAGGGGGGGTTTGAGAAATCTTACGCGCCATACAAAAATATTTGGCTTTCCATACAAAAAATCTTGCAAGGGGGGAGGGGGTGTCGAAAAATCGCAAAAAATCCCTTACGTAATTAGGTCTACAACATATCAGTAGAATCTATTTTTTCGTTTAGCACGGCAACATGTTTTGATATTTGTAAAAATAAAATGTCATAATGTAGGTACTATATTGCATAGAGAAAAAACGACCCCAAAATTCAAATTGATGAAACAAAAAATGACCTCAAAAGACCTCGCTGAATTGTTCGCTATGTTTTCTTCATAGTATCCGCTGAATACTGAATTCGACTCCAGCTGCTTTTATTTGCTAATTTGTTAGTAATCGAGCTTTTTCCGAGTGATGTATTTATAGTCAAAATCAAAGATATTTTTGATCAATGTTCTTTTCTGATCCATTCAAATGAAAAAATGCATCCGTTTATATTGTTCCTTCGTTTCCTCATGAAACTGCTGAATTTTATGAAGAATTTGAGGGTAAACTTCAACGATTTCTCCAGTTTTACAGTATGCATCTGGACAAGAAATGGCCAAACGCACGACCATCCAGAAACAAAACGTTCGGGAGAATAAGCCATTCTTGCATTTACCTTTTTATTATGATCTATATGTTTATACAGTTGCCTAAACTGCATTCTAGAAAAAAAAACAGCAAGATTTAAATAAATTGGCGTTTAAGACACTTAAGCGATTATGTATTATACATAGGACATTTATGCAAATTGTAGCTTTTATCAAGTTTGTCAACTTCACCGAAGACACTAATGAGAAAAAATGTATGGTACGTTAGTTATGATTTTTGTCCTACGGTTCCATACATTCGCAGCACTGTACATCGTGGCAGTTCTATTTAACGTCCCAACCAACACTGGGACGACCACACTGATGGGGCTACCACCTAGCTGGGCGTGGTGCAGCGTTTCTTCAGCCGCTGGATGCCAGAACAGACGCTGCACGCTATGTCCAAAGGGAAGTATTATGAAAATCGAATGTACCTCAGACGTTATTCCCTAGGATCGTAGCTCTGGACCTCTAGTTTCAGAATCTGTGCGGTTTTAAAATAATTCATCTTGGGTTTTTTGATATTTTTGTTTTTTTCTCTATTTTCCCATACAAATAACAAAAAAAGGAATTTAAGGACAATTTCGTCCCATATAAAAATGTATGGGAAAAAAACCCAAGATGGATTATTTTAAACCACACATTTTCTGAAACTTGAGGCTTAAAAATATAGTTCTAGCGAAAACAATTTGAGGTACATTCACTTTTCATCATACTTCCCTTTGAACATAGCGTGGCTGATTGAGCCGCACCTCCTTGGTGAACAGATGCTTAGGTCGTACCTCCTCAATCTAGCTGAAGTCAGAAAAGGACACCAGTGCCCAGGCTGCACTATCAACTAAGCACACAACTCTTAGCTGGCGGTCTTTGTCATCGCTTGATCCGTGGAAGCATGAGGTAAGAACTTGTGAGGACCAGAGCTATGTCGGACGCTCTTCTTATCGACTCACCGTTTTGCAGCCTAAATTTATTCATAGCAATCGTTTTATAAACATACTCATTCCCACAAACAAAAAACACTACTTCAAAGAGTTTAAATCTCATTTTAAAATAGTCTGTTACCGACCTCTGCCATATCCACCAAACTCGATTGATTGTAATAAACTTCAATTATGTGTCCTTCGTTTGAACGCCGCCCACTCGGGAGATGATAATTTCCCCCAGTTCTCGCAGGACTTTTTGATTCTATCTCTCCATCGTCATCGTCTATTGTTTCTTGAGAATCAACAACCCATCAGCGGGTTGTTACGTCGGAGCCCTCACCCCTTCTACCTTTCGTACATGTCAACGAAAGCACCCGGTTCGATGATAACGTTTCCCTATCTCTGAACGGATGACATTCCGAGTTATGAGATACAACAAAATAGTGACCAATTGTGTTGTCTGTTCGTGCTTTTCGTGTTTTATGTGCATTTTAGTACATACAGGGTGTTAGGTTCATGAGTGCAAACTTTTCAAAGGGACCATAAACGGTGAAAAAAATTGTTCTACGTATGAGCTCCATATGTTTTTTACTCTTATTGCCTTAACTGGCTATAACTTTAACTTGGTCAAACATATCGCAGTTTTTTACCCTTATTCGAAAGATTATTGAATTTTCTATCAAATGGCATCTTTGAACCGATTGGTTTAGTTAAGTAACTAAACTATAAATAAAAGAAAATCGGGTTAAGTACGGTTCCTTTGAATTCCACTAAGAATTTGCATCCTTTGACAGATACGTATTTCGACCTCAACTGTAAGGTCGTCTTCAGTGTCTTGTACTTGACTCGAAAGTCGAGTCAAGTACAAGACACTGAAGACGACCTTACAGTTGAGGTCGAAATACGTATCTGTCAAAGGATGCAAATTCTTAGTGGAATTCAAAGGAACCGTACTTAACCCGATTTTCTTTTATTTACAGATATTCCCCTAACAAGCCCAGGTTAATCATCATAACTAAACTATGTTTTCTAGAGCAAAATAGCTAAAAATAGCGTGTTTTAAATGGTTTATGTCAATTATCTTTGAAACATGCGTAATAAATTAAAATTATTTCTTTGGCAAAGTTGTGGCCCCTGTTCTACTCTAAAATTCGTTCTTTGACGCCAAACTTCTAACTCTTATCGTTTTCTTGCAATTTTGATTTAAATGTGCGGCACAGTGCGCAAAAAAGTGCTTACCATGACGATTGCAAATATATGATCTGAAATGCGATGTTTAAATCAAAATTGCAAGAAAACGATAAGAGATAGAAGTTTGATGTCAAAGAACGAATTGTAGAGTGGAACAGAGGCCACAACTTCGACAAAGAAATAATTTTAAATTATTACGTATTTTTTCAAAGATAATTGACATAAACAAATTAAAACACGATATTTTTAGCTATTTTGCTCTATGAAACATAGTTACTTAACTAAACCAATCGGTTCAAAGATGCCATTTGATAGAAAATTCAATAATCTTTCGAATAATGGTAAAAAAAAACTGCGATTAGTTTGACCATTTTAAAGTTATAGCCAGTTGAGGCAATAAGAGTCAAAAACATGGGGAGTTCAATAACTACGTAACGGTTGAGATTTGACCATATGCGTAGAACAATTTTTTTCATCATTTATGGTCCTCTATCATCCTTTAAAAAGTTTGCATTCAGGAACCTAACCCCTGTATATCATGGTATTCTATGCCCAAGACAGTCGAGCAAATTACCGTTACAAAAAGATCCTGGACCAACCGACAATCGGACTCGTCAACCAAAACCTATTTTATTCCTAAATTTTAGTAGGAGCTGTTTCAGAATCTTGCTTAAGTTTCAGTATTTAAGTGAACGTTAATAGTTATTTATGCAACAAGTTGCAAAATGATGATTTTTTCAGCACGAGTTGTACGTTTATCCAACGAGGCTTGCCGAGTTGGATAAATACGACGAGTGCTGAAAAAATCGAGTTTTGCAACGCGTTGCATACAAAGTTTTTTGTAATTGCAAAAATACCCGTACAGTATAATCTCTCTAGCCACACAAGCGTGTATCAGCAGCAACCACGTGCGAGCCTCCATGCGCGACAGGACGTAGTGCATAGTATTTTCTTCGATCAGGTAGGCTATGGTAGGCCAACTGTCGCAAGTTTTCAAGCACCCGTCGTCGTCATGCAGCATCATAAGCAAAAGCAAAATAAGGTTCAGTTTCTGCTTCTACGCCTGATTGGCAGTTCAAATCAGAGTCTGAATCGTCCTGATTTGGATTCGAACTGCTCAGTGCATGTAGAAGCAGCAACTGTATCTACGGAAGTAGCGGTACTTAACAAACAGTGTGTGCTGGTAAAAGTGCCGAAAAGTGCTACTTTTCAGCACTCTAAAGAGTGCCGAAAAGTAGTACTTTTCGGCACCTTTGCTTCAGTGAAGAAAAGTAGGCCGTTTTAACATTGCTTGCGCGAGTGAAAAGTAGGGGAATTCGAAACGCAATTACAAAAAAATCTATATGTAATTTTCTATATGATCTTTTGACTGTACAACTGGGTTTTTAACACGCCTTAACCCATTAACGCCCGAATTATGCCACAATCACAGTAGTTGTCTGATTTTTTCTGGAGTGCCTCAACCCCATAAAAGAAAGTTATTGCAGTCATTTAAACGGAAATCTACGGTGAAATTTTCATTTTAATGCACAGTGGGGCATATGCACGTGAAACGTTGAAATTTTTTTTTTTATTTTTTTTGCGCAGCTACCTTATTTATATGAGCTATGTAAATCTATTTTAGATGACTGATCATAGTTGATATTCTCCTAATAAAAAAAAATACAGTTTGAAATGTTCCAGAAATGGATTACATTAGTAATAACTAAAACAATCTGCTAGTAGCTTATCAATGGATAGTTGTTACGTTTGTAAATAGTTGTGAACATTTTGTCAGTTGATTTTCCATTTTATACTAAGGTTTGTACATCTGTCCCTGAATTTGAATGTGCATTTGTAGTGCTCCAAACATTTTAGGAGTGATCCAGTACAAAACACACAAGCCGTCCCCTAACACGGACATCAAATTGTAGACGGTCTTGTGTTGTTGCTCAAATCAGGATGCCCCCTTAGGATTAGAAATTCCTAGACCAAAACAAGCTATGAATGCAGCAACAGATGCTGCGAACTAAAAGGCGAACTGCCAAACAAAATACAATTCTAAGATGACTGATGGACCAAGAATAATTATGAAACCTCGTCATCCTGGCATTGGACTTCGTTATCTATTTAGCCCAAGTAACACATCGAAACAAGTTGCAGCTAAAAATATGTTAAATTATGTTACATAAAAGTTTTTCGAAAACATCCCTAGAAAAAACATAGTTTTCACAAGTTTTTAGAGAACATGTGCATCCAAAATAATGTTTCCAATATGTTTTTTGAAAACAAACTCTGAAATGATGTGCCTCGCCACCTGGCAATGGTTTTGTCACTCAAGTTTGTTAAATATGTTGTAGTTTAGTTTTATCAACCAAACGTATAACATAATTCTCTCATAATATGAAATACGCACAAATGTTTGTTTACATTCGTGAACCCGTCAGATCAAAATAGTTCCACTGTTTGGTTCAGCGATAGGAGATTCCGCTTGGAGCAGACGGATTTGTGGATTTTCTCCTCCAGCTTTGGGCCGCTATTGATCCCGCACATTTCCCAAACCGTCGTCAATCACCAGAAACACCTCAACGAATCTCATCAGTTATCCTCAGTCTCCCGCACTCGCTGGAAGGCATCACACAACGCTTATCTCTTCCTTCTTCTTTTACTTTTGTTATGTTGCTGGGAAGCGTAGTCTTCTCCGCTTCAGCGACGGAATTTTCTTGTCTTCCTCTTTCTCATTTCGAGTGCTATTGAGTGGCGGATGACCGTACGAGCGGGAATGCATTTATGTTTGTTTTCCTCCCACTGCGGTGACACAGCGACGAAGAACGATTCAATTTTACGAAATTTTGCCATTTTCCGTATGTTTATGTGACGTATGTTGTGAAAATCAGCTGATTGATGTTCAGATGCCCTCTCAATGGAATGCTAATGTCGAATTCGTTTTTGAACCTGGGTTGGAACTGGATTGGCGGAAAATGTGTAAACAAACAAACTCAAACAAACTTTAGTACAAGCGAAACCGAATTCGGGTTGGGGTTGAAACTGTGATCTCATCCAGTTCCAACCCAGGTTGGAACTGAATCAAAAACGAAAACGACATAAGATTTTATCATATGTTGTTTTCCAATACTTTTGGATGACATATTAAAAACATAATAAAACATTTCTTGACAGACGTTCGTTCAAATTATTGTCTCGCAGCGGTGTCACGAACACTAATGCAAATCTACTGGTTGGAAAAACGCTCGTTTGATTTTGCCGGGAACAGCTGATTTTTGTTTACTAATTTTGACTAGTAACTCAAGTAGTGTTCGTGTGATACAACGTGTGCGTACACGCAAGCAGAAACCACTATAGGCAACAATGCTAGATGTAAGTCACAGTGACTTCTGTGTAACAAAAACTTTCGCTGCCGTGACATGTGTGCTGCTTGGCGATGTGTTGTCAGTTACAGTGTATGTCAAAAAATATTCACTATCAAAACAAATAAATACAAATTATTTGATAGCAGCATGCGAAAACTGGCCTCTGACGCATGAATATTGTTTACAGCAACACCAGAGACAACCAGACGTAACATCTAAAATATTTGCCGCAAAATTCTAACACTTTCTTTTACTACCACCAATGTTTTCTAAAGCATCATGTAGCTTCTGAGAGTCCAAAATTATTTAAAATTATTAAATAAAAGAAAATTATTCGAAAAATTTGTGCATTATATCCATTAATCGATCACAGACAAACAGACGTAACACTCTGATAATTCACATCGTACACCGATTTAACGGTCTTTTTCAAAATTTGATAGTTGGCCAACTGCCCAACCGTGGCGCTCGCACCGTTTTTGTTCGAGTTTGACGTTTGCTCACTACCGCCACCTAGTTGGTGGTCGGCCAAACATAGTCCTTTTAGCATTGGGCGAATATGTTTTCGTGGCTATGATTTGAGTCGAAAAATGTTCGTAGTGTTACGTCTGTTTGTCTGTGAATCGATTATCTTTGTGTTGACCCTACCGAGGAGTATAAATAAAAAAACGCTGTTGAAAAAATACTAAAAAATCACATGTAAGAATGTTTTTGATTGGCACTGTATATTCTTTGTGCTAGCCTTTTGATGCTACCACCATATTGATTCTTGTTGAAAAATAAACAAGAATTTTCTGAAATATTCAGTCGATCGAATAGCGCCTCAATTTTGTAGAGGTAAAATGTCATTATCCACGATAAATTTAAAAGCGCACACTTTTTTAGCCTTCAGATCACTTAACTTTGGATTGTTTTTCAGGTTTACGTTTCTCGATTTTATTTTTGAGTCTGGTTCATCTCAAGATTTTGTTTGCTCTTTTCAGACGGGCTGCTGCCAAAATAAAAGAAATCAATTATACTTTCATGTATTTGTGTTCTCATAATTACTCATGTTTGTCAGGTAATGTTCGAATTTTGTATTTTAAAAGTTATAAACACCACAAAAATACTCCCGTATTTAGGCTATAATATGTTTTTCATAACATCTCGCTAACATGTTTGTTTGTTTTCATTATGTTTGTTTTCATCACGTCAAAACTTTTGCAAAACAAAAAACGTGCGCTTTTTCGGTCATGCAAAAGTTATGAAACATGTTGCCGTAGCTTAAGGCGAAACTGGAAACATTTCCTCACTTTTTGGTTTTTGATTTTTTATTAAATAACGAAGCTATATTTTCAAAATCGGTTTTCGTGCACATGTAGAGTATGGATCAAGGTATCATCTGATTTTTTTGTATGTGAAAATATTTTTCGTTTTTGCAGAAACCATTTTTGAACCAAATTTCACAAAAAAATGGTTTTTGCAAAAATGGAAAACATTTTCCACCTCAAAAAAATTCAGAAAATACCTTGATCCATACTCTACATTTGCACGAAAACCGATTTTGAAAATATTGCTTCGTTATTTAAAAAAAATTCAAAAACCGAAAAAATGAGAAAATGCTTCCAGTTTCGCCTTAATTCCATGACTGTAAAATGTTTTGGAGTTAAGTTCCCAGACGTGGGGCCCGATACGGAAAATAAAATGTACATTTATAAGGTTCCAATGTTTTCGTTACATTGGCGCCCAACGTGGGGCGTTGCGCATTTATGAGGTTCCAATGTACTATCCGTTACATTGGCGCCCAACTAAAAAACCCACGTTCATGTTATAGTTTATTGTTTCTTTGTTGATCCATCTGGTTTAGGTTACGTAAACTTAGAGTAGATCAGATATGAGTGTCCGCAACAGTAAAGATGGATAAAGGGTAAGAGCTTGGTTGATGGCAGTTCTTTGGCTGTTGGTTAATGGCGTTAGATCATACCCTTTGCCAGGATTCGCTGGCGTTATTAGTTTTAAGTTAGCCTGGTGGCAATTTAACTCGCGGAGTTATCTGGTAAGCGTTTGGCTTACGTAATTTAGTTAGTCTGGTGACACCAAATATAATGATCATCGCTGCCATCAACCGACCACTTGGAAGGATGGTAAATAGGAGTGTTTTAGAATTTTTCAAGAATCGCGATTTCGATTCTTGAAAAATTCTTCCGCTGTTGCTGGTGTTGTGTTACGTTTGTAAATTAGTTGTGACGTATGTAAAGTAGTTTTAAGAATTTTCCATGAATTAATGCAATTCTTGGAAAATTCTTCGATTGTGGCATGGAGTGTGTTACGTTTGTAAATAGTTGTGAACATTTTGTCAGTTGATTTTCCATTTTATACTAAGGTTTGTACATCTGTCCCTGAATTTGAATGTGCATTTGTAGTGCTCCAAACATTTTAGGAGTGATCCAGTACAAAACACACAAGCCGTCCCCTAACACGGACATCAAATTGTAGACGGTCTTGTGTTGCTGCTCAAATCAGGATGCCCCCTTAGGATTAGAAATTCCTAGACCAAAACAAGCTATGAATGCAGCAACAGATGCTGCGAACTAAAAGGCGAACTGCCAAACAAAATACAATTCTAAGATGACTGATGGACCAAGAATAATTATGAAACCTCGTCATCCTGGCATTGGACTTCGTTATCTATTTAGATAACTGGGCACAATTTATGTCATGTGTTGCATGTTTGTGTTTGTACATTTGTAATGTTCCATTTTGTTCTTCGTATCTAAGTTCCCAGACGTGGGGCCCGATACGGAAAATAAAATGTGCATTTATGAGGTTCCAATGTACTATTCGTTACATAGTTTTCAACAGTTTTTGGGCATTTCAATATGCATCATTCTAATAATTTCTATATATAATGGGTTGATATTCGGCATTCTAGTAGTATATCCTGCCCACCGTATCCTTCTGGCTTTGTGACCACGTGGCTCACCCTCTCCCACCATACACCGTTATCAAGTACAGAGCGAAAGATTACCTTAGCACTCGTCATTCGAAAACTCCAAATATTTGCAATTCTTCTTTGAGCTTGGTTTATGTTTCATTTTTATAAATGACCACCTTATCAGCGTTCTGCTCATTTCACTCTCCAGCGCAGAGCTATGGAAAATCATGGACGAAAACGGCTACCCTAGGAAGCTGGCTAGACTGATATTGCCTTGTGCATTCGAAACGCAAATATCAAATGTAGGAACACCAAATGCGGTAAGATTTTCTAACAAGTAACCCGATGTCAGTGGGAGCATTTACATCCTAAGTTGGCGGTGGTTTTGGATATGGTTGCTAATTTGCCTTTTGTAACACTATGTTACCGCGTTTGAAGCACATTTGGGTACCGTTTGCATCTTGAACGCACACAGCAATAAAAGCAACGATGGAGGGTGTGCAAAACTGCGTAAGGGCTTCGGGTGAACTATTCAGTTCAGTCGAATCTTGCCGGGGACTGCAACAAGGTGATGAACTCTCATGCCTACTCTTCAACATCGCTCTGGAAGGTGTGATGCGATGAGCGGGGCTCAACAGCCGGGGAACTATTTTCACAAAATCTGTTCAATTTGTGTGCTTTACGGACGACATGGACATTATCGCCAGAACATTTGGAACGGTGGCAGAGCTGTACACCCGCCTGAAACGCTAAGCAGCAAAGGTCGGACTGGTGGTGAATGCCTCAAAAAAACAGTACATGCTGGTGGGCGGAACCGAACTCGACCAGATCTGTCTGGGTAGTAATGTTACGATAGACAGGGATATCTTCGAGGTGGTGGAGGAATTCGTCTACCTCGGATCCTTACTGACGGCTGACAAAAAGGTGAGCCGTGAAATTCGGAGGTGCATCATCAGCGGTAGTCGGGCCTACTACGGGCTCCAGAGGAAACTGCGGTCGAGAAAGATTCACCCACGCACCAAATGCACCATGTTCACAACGCTAATAGGACCGGTGGTCCTCAATGGACACGAGACGAGGCGTGCTAAGGGTGATCTTCGGCGGGGTGCAGGAAAACGGTGTGTGGCGGAGAATGATGAACCACGAGCTCGCTGGACTTGACGGCGAACCCAGCATCGAGAAGGTCTCCAAATCCGGAAGGATATGATGGGCAGGGCATGTTGCAAGAATGCCGGACAACAGGTCTGCGAAGTTGGTGTTCGCGATAGATCCGGTTGGTACAAGAAGGTGTGGAGCGCAGAGAGCACGCTGGGCGGATCAGGTGGAGCGTGACTTGGCGAGCATCGGGCGTGACCGAGGATGGAGAACGGCAGCCACGAACCGTGTATTATGGAGAAATAGTGTTGATTCAGTTTTATCTTGAACTTGTTGTTATACTAAATAAATGAATGAAATGAATCAACATTTCATTCTCATCTCTCTCAGCTTCTTCCGAAACAATTTCCACTGACGATGCGTGATCGTATTTTACGGATCATGTAATTTACAGCTGTGGTCATATGGACCAGAGTCCTTTATGTAGTTCTATTCTCGAGATACACAAATTCAAATTTTCTAAGAATCATTGAAGCCGCCTAACGGGAAAACATAAACCAACCCATTCATCATCGGATAATAACTCTCCTGAGCACGAAAAAGAGAGGATAATGGAAGACGGTGCAACATGTTTCATTTTTCACGGTATTAGCAATACTTACTAATCTGTGAATAGACCATTGTGCATTCAAGTCTTCTGGCCTCTAACCGAATTGCTGGGCGCTTATTGATCAAATTACGTTTAATTTATCTATCTACAGCTATTTTACATGAAGCTGACCAATCAGTAGGTCGGCTCCAGAGACACGTTCGACCCAACGAATGTCTTTCAGATGAGAGTCACAATGAACCTGAGTAAAGATAACAAATTGATAGCACATAGAACGTTATCGAAAATTACGTTATCATTAGTTCAAGTTGATAACTAATTATACTATACTATATTTTGTTCAATATTATATTTGGGCTGTTTGATACCTAGCTGGTTTTGTTATCAATCAGTAGCCATGTAGTTCTATTTCATCGTAAAAACTACTTTATCAATATTTTTTTCAGAATTCGTAGGGCTCACTAGCGCCAACTAGCGGATAAACCTACAATGAACTAGTAAACTATCCATTAGCCCTTGATGTCCTGATAAACTTTACTGAAGACTAAATTGTTCTATGAAGCCTGATTTCTGAGATCCAGAAGTTCAGAATTTTTAGGGCTCACTAGCACCCACAGGGCCCACTTGCGCCACCTAACGGATAAACCTAGATCCAACTAGTTTGCTATCGGATAGCTCTTGATATCCTGATCAACTTTGCCGAAGACAAAAATTGTCTATGTAGTCTGGCTGTTGAGAAACAGAAGTTAAGAATTTCAATGACTCGCTAGCGCCACCTAGTGGATAAATCTAGAACCAACTAGTTCAGTATCGGATAGCTCATGATGTCCTGATCGACCTTGTCGAAGACGAAATTTTGAAATTTATGTAGTCTGATTCTCGAGATACAGAAGTTCATAATATTTTGAGCTCACTTGCGCCTCCTAGCGGGCAAACCTACAATCAACTAGTTCTCTATCGGATAGCTGTTGATGTCCTGCTCGAGATTGCCGAAGACAGAATACTTCTATGTAGTCGGATTCTCGAGATACAGAGGTTTTTGGACTCACTAGCGCCACCTAACGGTTAAGCCCAGGTCCAACTAGTTCACTATCGGGTAGCTATTGATGTCCTGATCAACCTTGCCGAAGACGAAATTCTTTTATGTAATCGGATTCTCGAGATACAGAGGTTTAATTTTTTTAGGACTCACTAGCGCCACCTAACGGATAAATCTAGAACCAACTAGTTCACTATCGGATAGCTCTTGATGTCCTGATCAACTTTGCCGAAGACGAAATTCTTTTATGTAATCGGATTCTCGAGATACAGAGGTTTAAATTTTTTAGGGCTCACTAGCACCACCTAGCGGATAAACCTAGAACCAACTAGTTCACTATCGGATAGCTCTTGATGTCCTTGTCAACTTTGCTGAATATAATTTTTTTCTATGTAGTCTGATTCTCAAGATACGAAGGCGACTGTATTGGCAATGGCTGTTGACGAAACACCTGTCAAAGCACAATGTTTCGTGATCACTAGTGCCACCTACTGGAGCGAATACGTACTAAATTACGTACTATCGAAGAGTCCTTGATCTTCTCAACAACTTTGCTGAAGACACCAGTCTTCCAAAATGCTTCATTTCTCCGCAGTTATCGCAAAAGTTACTGATCTATAAATAGATCACTGGGCGGAAATGGGTTAAAGAATCAGCAAATTGATTTTGACTTCAGCACAATTGCAAGATTGGCATTAAAATGCGACGAACATCAGTCATTGCTATATCTCTAGATTCCCAAATAAGAACTGTTGAACTACACAGAAAGCATACCCAGTCCTTACCAAGATTTCCATGCAGTTATGCATTTCTCTTCGGGATATGCACCAAAGCACAATCGCTCCCCAGTTCCCGGAAAGGGTGGTGGCCTGACGTTGATAACGAGCAACTTAAATTAAAATCGATTCAGGAAAAGTTTTCCGATTTATCTAGCCGTCAGTTGCTGGCGCGCTTTGGCTCGTTATTGATGCTTTCGACCAGCTAGCAGTTACCCGTTTCCTGATTTCCATCGTCGAAAGCGTCGTCCCCATCTCGGAGTGCTAGGCTTCTCCTAGATCTAGAGCATCCTAGAGCAGCCAAGAGCAGCAGCACGACGACGGCGAACCAACAATAGAACAACGGGATCCAAGTTTCCCGTAACAATCATTAGCGAGTGGGAAAACCCATCTCCTTTGGCGTCGGTCGTCGTCACCGGGCGTCGTTTGAAGCCACCACCGCACCGCACCGTCGTCACTAAAGGGGATGATCGTCTGGTGTCGACTGATGTTGTTGGTCCAGGAAAACAATCAAGTGGGGGATTATTGCAGCGATGCATGAATGATTGAAGGTTCAAGCGGAGATATATTGACTGGCGGTGGAAAGTTATGCTTCCATGAGTGGTAATTTATGCTTGAATTTGATGGAACTTCTGAATAATTACCTCATTGGAAATTTTAATAAAGTTTGTGCAATTCGGTGATTTTAAAAACTGGTTGAAGCTTCGATTGAAATATTGCAATAGAAGCCAATTTGCGTACTAATTTCGTGCTTCGTGGATTATAAACTCTTTACCGACGAAGGATATATACTTACTTACCTTACTGGTCAGACTAAGGCGTAAGTATCCTTTGATGTACGTAGGAGTCGTCTCCTTTCGACTCGATCTATGGCTTGCGTCTCCAATTCCGCATTTTGCGAAGGGCCTGCAATCGTCCTTCACTTGCTCGCTGCGCATCAAGTCTTTTTGTGCCGGTCAGATTGATCTCGAGAATCATTTCAATCGGGTTGCTATCCGACATCCTGATGACGTGATCCGGCCCCCAAAGCCTTCCGATTTTCGCTGTGTGGACGATAGTTTGTTCTCTCAGCAGCTGGTGTAGCTCATGGTTCATTTACCTTATCGAATTCCCGTCTTCCATCTGCACTCCGCCGTGGATGGTACGCAACACCCTTCTTACGAAAACTCCAAGGGTGCGTTTGCTTTGTGCCCATGTAGGACTACCGGTCTAATCAAGTCTAATTTTGTAGATATAATTAACTTCGTGCGACGGCGAAATTTGTTCGATCGTAGAGTACTGCGGAGTCCAAAGTAAACTCGATTTTCTGCCACAAGGCAATGCGTCTCTGTATTTCTCTGCTGGTGTCGTTATTGGCGATCACCAGTGAACGCAAGTACACGAATTCTTCAACCGCCTCGATTTCAGCAACGTCGAAAGACAATCGGGGTGGCTGGCAACATCATGTACTTCGTCTTCGACACATTAATGACTAATCCGATTCGCATGGCTTCACTCTTTAGTCGGATGTACGTTCCCGCCATCGTCTCAAATTTACGAGCTATAATATCAATATCATCGGCGAAACCAAGCAGCTGAACAGACTTCGTAAAAATCGTCCCACTCGTGTTTATGCCCGCTCTCCTTATTGTAACATATGTCAATGTCCCATTAAAATAAAATTAAAAAATAAATATATTGTTATTTGTTTGCTGTTAGGAGTTAGGAATTTTGCTTTGTAATTAAATGTTTTGCCTTTCTCGTACACTAAGTGTACTGGAAAGGCTATATGTTCACTCCATAAACGACTTTTTGATAGAAGGCCCGGAGGGTCAAGTCACATATACCAATCAACTCAGCTCGACGAATTGAGGTGATGTCTGTGTGTGTGTATGTGTGTGTGTATGTGTGTGTACAAAAAACTCACATCACTTTTTGGCAGTAAACCTCAACCAATTTAAATGACCGACGGTTCATTCGACGTGGAATCTGGTCCCATTGTTTCCTATTGAAAATGGTTCGGATCGGTCCAGCCGTTCCGGAGTTATGGCCATTTAGGTGTTCCGGACCAGTACCTTTGGAAGGGGCCATACATAAAAATGTAACAAACACATACATGCGACACATGAAACTGCGGCATTTTCGATAACCTGATGGACAGTAAGCAAGAAAACAGTCACAGACCATATCTGAACCGGTTGAGTTCCGGAACCGGTGCCGGATGTCCCACCGGATGTGGCTAAATATAAAAGGGAACCAAATCCATGCATGCGACACATCAAACTGCGGCATTTTCGATAACCGGATGAGCAAGTAGCAGAAAACAGTCCCAGACCATATCTGCACCGGTAGTGCTTCGGAACCGGTTCCGGGTGTTCCGCCGGAAGTGGTCGTATATAAAAGTTGACAAAACTTTTGCATACGGCACATCAAATCACGGCTTTTTCGACAACTTGATGACCGGTTATTGAGGAAGTAGGCTAAGACCACATTATGGACTGTCAGTAGCGCCGAAACTAGTTCCGGGTTTTCCTCCGAAAGCGGCTAAATATAAAATTGAACCAAACCCATGGCTTTTTTGATAACCTAATAAACTTTAGCAAGCAGATAGGCTCAGACTATTTAAGAGACTATCGGTAGTGATCCACAACCGGTTCCGGGCCGGAAGTGACACCAAACCCATGCATGCGATAGCTCAAAACACGACTTTTTAGGAAAATAGACGCAAGCCATATCAGTGTGTTACGGAACCGATTATGGGTATCCCAACAGAAATGGTCAAATGTAAAAGAGAACCAATACATGTGACATATCAATGACTTATTCAGTAACAAGATAAACGGTTAATCAACAAATAATCTCAGACCATATTTGGGAGAACCGGTAGTGTTTCAGATCTGGTGACAAGACGAGTAACGCTTCGGAAGTGGTAAAATATAGAATGGAACTAAACCATAGCGGCGTTTTTGATAATCTGATGAACGGTCAACAAGAAAATAGTACATTTAGAGCTTGTAATAATATTTCGGAATCGGTTGCAGGTGTTCCATCGAAAGTGATTTAATACATGTGAATTAAAATCACGCATGCGATACATAAAATCGCGGCTTTTTCAAAAAATTGCCGAACGTTAAGCAAGAAAATAGCCTCAGATCACATGAAGTTTCGGCTTTTCAGATAACCCGTTGACAAAAACATAGTCTCAGGTGTCCCGCCGGAAGTGGTCAAACGCAAAATTTAACAAAACCCATGCAAGCTGCACTTCAAATAGCGGAATTATAAAGGTGAACAAAATACAGGGGATACTCAAAATAACTGGGACAGGTAAAAATTTTCACTTTTCAAAAAATGTTCAACTCGCTGTAACTTTTCGAAAAGGCATCAAATATTCTCAATTTTTTACTGTAAGTTCATCAACTAGTTGTGTATCAGTGGTCAAAATTTGGAAAAGATCGGGCTATTCTATACGAAGTTATAAAGGTTCTAGAAAAAGGTATAATTATTCGATAGCCAACTTTGAGCTGTTATATCTCCGGATTCAATAAACCGAATGCAATGAAATTTTGATCATTTATGACTTATATAATGAGCTATTAATAACATTTGACTGAACTTAAAATTCTTTACACGAAAGAAAATTATAACGATTAGATAATTTTTCTAATATAACACCAATTTATCCAAAACTTCATCATCGTTTCAAAATTCGAGTTAGTAATTATACTTAATTTAAATTCCCTCTAATTGACTTGAATATATTTATGTTTCAAAGGAAAGCAACAAAATAGATGGCATTGAATAGAAAAAGTAATGGGATGCATATGAAAAATAGATGAACTTACTAAAAAAACATAGAATAAATAAAATCGCTATAACTTTTTTTCTTATTAATAACTAGCTGTACCCGGCAAACTTTGTCTTGCCTACTACGTTTTTTGACGTTTCAAGTTTCTAGCCAAGCCCAAGTCCCCGGTGGAAGAGGTATAGAAAATCGATTTTCGAAAACTCAATTTGTCCATGTTTTAGCCCTCATAAACCTTCCTTGGGTGAAAACTAACAGAACAAAACTAAGACGACCAAAATCGGACCTTCCGTTCGCAAGTTATGCGCGGTCCCACGTATGCCATTGCATTTTTATATTTATAGATTGCAAATTAAGTCAACTGTTTTTCAAAGTTCATTATATTAGTCATAAATGAACAAAATTTCATTGCATTCGGTTCATTGAATCCGGAGATATAACAGCTCAAAGTTGGCTATCGGATAATTATATCTTTTTCTAGAATCCTTATAACTTCGTGTAGAATGGCCCGATCTTTTCCAAATTTGAAAAACTGATACACAACTAGTTGATGTACTTACAGTAAAAGTTTAAGAATATTTGATGACCTTTTCGAAAAGTTACAGCGAGTTGAACATTTTTTGAAATTACCTGTCCCAGTTATTTTACCTTGTCCCAGTTATTTTGAGTATCCCCTCTAAATGTCAAAGCGATAAATTATATTTTGTGAGCGTCAAATTGCCTTCGACGAATTTTTTGCATTAGCCCGTCAGGAGACCTTGATCAGCTGGCAACACAAATGGAGAGATGGAGAGATGGGTAGATGGTTGCACTCCATCATTCCGCAGGTATCGAAGAAGCCATGGTTCAAAGGGTTGGATTTGGGCCGCGATTTCATTCGGGTAATGTGTCGGCTGATGTCCAACCACTATTTGTTAAACGCACATACCTTCCGTATTGGGCTCTCGGAAAGCAATCTCTGTGTCTGCGGCGTGGCTTACCAGGATATCGAACATGTCGTGTGGGGATGCGATGAGCATCGTGAAGTCAGATCTGAGCTGTATGAAACTCTCCGGGTCCGAGGAAAACAACAGAAACCCGTTAGAGAAGTGTTGGCAGGTCTTGATTTGGAGTACATGGATCTTATTTACCAGTTTTTGAAACGTGTTGATGTCAGAATTTGATCTCGTACGTTCCTTGTTTTCGTTGCCCGAAATTTGGTTTTGTTGTTCGCTCCCTTTCTTTCGTTGCCCCCCTTTCCGTTTGTCCTCTTCTTGTCGTTGTCTCCCGATAAAGCCCTTTCTGTTTAGTCCCGTTACAGATCAGGACAGTCGGTCCCATCAAGGTTTTTAGTATAAGATAGCAAGTAATTTAGTATAAGTCCCTTAAATCCCTCCTTTCCAACTTTATATATTTGTTATCCCTAACCTCGAAACAGCCGCGAGTACTTCGGCTCCCAAAACTAACCTAGTATTAAGTCAGTATAAATTTAGAAACAACATGTAAAATCAACATAAAAAAAATGTAAAGATGATTTCGGCTCTGTTATGCCCAAGTGGCGCCCGAGCCTTCCAAATAAACGAATAAGTAAAAAAAAAAAAAAAAATTATATTTTGGCTTTTTTGATAGCATGTAAACGTTGGGTAAGATTATAAGATTATATATGCAAGAGAACAAAATCGTGAACAAAGCGATCACTTCAAATCACATCATTTCATATTCCTGCGGTGTAAATGTATAGTAGGATGGATCAACGTTTTATGGAAAAAAAAATAATTTAATCGCATCAACACCTTATACAGTTTTTAAATCTTCAATCTCCTTATGCTTCTAAAATACTGCTCACAATTTGGGTGTGGCTGGTTGAGCCCTCACTTTTCTTATTGCGATTGAAATTTGAATGGAAATGAAATTCAAGAATTTGAATGCATTTTTCTTGAAGGAAGGTCAAATTTTACATGAATCATGTTACCAATGCACAATGGTCCGAATCCACGTTTTAGCAGGAAAAAAAATCCATATCTCTCTGTTTTCGTTAATTTTAGGCGTTTGGTGTCTTCAGAGAAGTTGTTTGAGTTTGTTTGCTGCATCTTTTTCCAAAAAATTTTGATTAGGGTGGTCCACGTCTTAACTCAAATCTGGAATAGAACTTTTTAATTTAAAGTCATACGCGATCGAGTTCTTCAGCAAAGTTGTAGGCAATGCTATTTCGAGCAACTTTGCCGAATACGCCGTTTATCTAGCTCTTAATTTGAACATAGTAGGTCAATTTTAAGTTTTGACTTAGGGTGAGCCACCCAAAAACGGTTTTTTTTTTGCAATAACTTTTTTATTTGATTTTTTTCGAAGATGTGAGCTTCGGAGCATTTAAAGAGCAGCAAGAAATTTGTTCTGAACATTGCATGTTGCTAGGTCTTGTCATTCAAATGTTATGGGCAATTTTGACTTAAAAACAACGATGTTTTAAAATGCTTATATCTCATAGAGCTGGTAAAATAAAAAAAGTTCTTTAAGCGGCATTTGGAAGGTCACATATAAAGCCAAATTTGGAGCAAAAATAACGAGAACGTTATTTTTTAAATTGGAATAAATCGACTAAAAAATCTCCTTAAAAATTTAAACAACTACATATTACTCATACAATTTCAATGATAGAGTCAAACTGTCTTTGGAAAAAATGTAGGTTTTCACCATGCTCACAAGTTTTCTATACACGAGTTTTTTTCAAAACGTGAAACAAAAGCTTGAAATTGATAATTTGATTCTTAGGGGTACATGCTATGTTTTTCTAGGAAATCAGAACGATTATAATCTTTAAAAACAAATTATCAATTTCAAGCTTTTGTTTCACGTTTTACAAAAAAGTCGTGTATGGGAAACTTTTAGGTATGGTAAAAACCCACATTTTTCCGAAGACAGTTTAACTCTATCTTTAAAATTGTATGAGTTTTATGTAGTTTTTCGAATTTTTAAGGCGATTTTTGGAGTCGATTTATTCCAATTTAAAAAATAACGTTCTCGTTATTTTTGCTCCAAATTTGGCTTTATATGTGACCTTCCAAATGCCGCTTAAAGAATTTTTTTTATTTTACCAGCTCTATGAGATATAAGCATTTTAAAACATCGTTGTTCTTAAGTCAAAATTGCCCATAACATTTGAATGATAAGACCAAGCAACATGCAATGTTCAGAACAAATATGCGTCATTACTAGCTCTTCAAATGCTCCGAAGCTCACATCTTCGAAAAAAATCAAATAAAAAAGTTATTGCGAAAAAACCGTTTTTGGGTGGCTCACCCTAAGTCAAAACTTAAAATTGACCTACTATGTTCAAATTAAGAGCTAGGTAAATGGCGTATTCGGCAAAGTTGCTCGAAATAGCATTGCCTACAACTTTGCTGAAAAACTCGAACGCGTATGACTTAAAATTTAAAAGTTCTATTCCAGATATGAGTTAAGACGAGGACCACCCTTATCGACAATTTTTGGAAAAGATGCAGCAAACATATGCAAACAACTTCTCTGAAGACACCAAACGCTTAAAATTAATAAAAACAGAGATACGGATTTTTTTCCTGCTAAAACGTGGATTCGGACCATTGTGCAATGATAATAAAATATAGCCTAAAGTGTGCTGAAATAAACATTGGCGAAGATCACAAAGTGATCTGTGATTGGAATAAAGTTAACCTTCTTCATGCATTAGCTAACGCTCACCCCGCTACCGTAGTGGATGGAATGGGGTCATAATGATCCCAATACACGACTAGGGTTAAGGGGGTCAAGCAGTCAACTGAGAGGTCTGATATTTTTCAGCTCTGTTTTGCTGTTGAACATTACATCGGAATATATATCATCAATAAGTTTCGAAAATCGATGATGGCTTTGTTAAAATTGTTACTTTTCTATATGAAGTGTTTTCAGGATTCAGGAAAATTTTGGCTAACGTCGACGAAAAGTTCATGAGTACATATTCGACGAGAAAGGCACTATCACCACTAGGTGGATTAATCTGGGTTTTTTTTGAATTTATACCGCCCATTGACACGCCGTCCGCTACCAATGCAACCAAGAGCTATACCCGCTACCACGATGAATGCAGTTGGCATGCGTGGTGGGCAGGAAAATCCTCAACTGCGAGAGAGGCGAGAGAAAGCCCCAACGATGGGGTTCGTGGAGAAATAGCTCCCGAGGCTGGTGGATTCAGTTTTGAACCAGCAAACGAGACGGTCTTGATTCGAGCGAGTGAAGAGTGATACAACTGTTAGCACACAACGCGGGCAAAAGTGCGGTGGCGAATTAAGGTGCCCGGTTCTAGATGTGCGCGGTCAGACAAGTGTCGGAAAGGTTACTCGCATAATTCCGGTCAGAAGCACCCCACAGTACGTGCCAATTAGTGTAGGATCCAGACTATAACGGGCCACCCTAGTGCGAAAAGTGGATTTTAGAACCAAATCCGAAATTACGGGAAGTCCCACGCGTACACGGGTAAAATTCTGCTCCCAAAAATCATAAAAACGACTCATGATTTCATGAGCCTAGTGCATTTTCGTTTTATAAAAATACACCATGATTTATGATCATGATAGTATGATCCATTCTCTCGTAACGCTACCAATGCGTTACTTTTTTGCTAAAATTATGAAGACTAATCATGGTAGCGGGATTTGGACTCATGGTTTCGGATGCGCAGCGCTGACTTTTTTTTCGAGCTCCGGTTTCTTTTTGTTTCGCGTTTTGAATAGTGATTTGGCTGGTGCTATTTTTTCGGATTTTTCGATTGTGAGTTCACCGGATGTTAAACCGCGTGTTCCGAATATTTTCTGACACGTTCTGTGCATGGTTCATGGTTCATGGTAGCACCTTCATATAAGTTGCAGTGGCTTGTGATGTTACCGCCAGTGGATCGGCCGCCAGTACTACGCCACCCGGGAAGTTAGTGTTATGCGGAAAAGGAAGTTTTCCATTCGCTAGGAAATACATTTCAAGTTTTGTTCGATCAAAACTTCTAGTGAAAAACGTGTAAAATTGTTTAATAATTTGAAAGGAAAACAAATGAAAGTGTTGTTTTACGCCTACAAGAAAATAGTGAAGATTGGGAAAAAATAGTTTTTTAACTGTTCGCAATTGCGGCTCGGTTCGGTGGGCTTTCAGTCACGTGTTTTTCATTTCCGTGAACTATGGAGCTACATCAGTTCAGCAGCAACAGCAATTTATTAATTTCGGCAGACTTCCGGAGCCATCAATTTATCATTGCGCAATGTACCGTAAGTGTGACCCTTCCGGCGTGCCGAACCGGGCTCCAGTGGGGGTTGATCAAGTGCGGCCGCGGCGAGCGAGTAGCAATCGAGGTGAGATCTTTCTGATTACACTCTTTGTGCCCTATATTATTATATAACTGTATTGTATTGTATAAATTGAAAATTCGCTATTTTCAATATCCTTTCATCTATTGGAAGCTGCTTCAGTTCTGGGCTCTTTCTAAGTTGATGAAGGGATTTATAAATGCTTGCAAGGACTTGGCCAGGTGTGTGGAGCTGAATGGGTCTATGACATTATAGATAGTAGCGACATCAGCAATGTTAATGGATATATTCAACTTTGCAACTCCATCCAAGATTTGTGCAAGTATTCATGCTATGCTATGCTATGCTATGCTATGGTTTCGGATGCGCAGCGCTTATGATTCTGGTGGAATTTCTCGGACCATGAAGCTAAATCATGATGTTGAGAGTTGGACTCATGGTTTCGGGTGCGCATCGCTTATGATTCTGATTGCTTTTCTAGGATCATGAAGCTGAATCATGGTAGCGGGATTTGGACTCATGGTAACGGGACTTGGACTCATGGTTTCGGATGCGCAGCGCTTATGATTCTGGTGGAATTTCTAGGACCATGAAGCTGAATCATGATAATGAGAGCTGGACTCATGGTTTCGGGTGCGCATCGCTTATGATTCTGGTTGTTTTTCTAGGATCATGAAGGTGAATCATGGTAGCGGGATTTGTTCTCATGGTTTCGGATGCGCAGCGCTTATTATTCTGGTGAAATTTCAAGGACCATGAAGCTAAATCATGGTAGCGGTTCAGGTTTGTTTTTATTTGTTCTGCCTTTTCTCAAAATAGAAAAACAATGCCACTTCCACGCAGTACAAAACTAAACCTGGGTTAAACTAAGCCAAATGAGGGGGTTAGAAACAAAGGGGTGTAAGTGACAAAAACCCAGTTTGTGATATTCCGTCGTTTGACCGAGCCGGAACGGGATCGAACAGGTACGGGGCGAGCAATGAAGAGGCACGGTACGGATTGATGCAGTCGGGCCGGCACGGAAATGGAATCGGACGGTGCCTGCGTCGTTTGGTGCTGCAGAAACGATAACTCGGGACGGGACTGGTGTCGTTTGACGCCACCGGGACAGAAACGAACGAAGCCGGAATTGGACGGATCCGGGGCGAGGGATAACAGCCGCAGTCGTTTTAACTAGAACGAGAACGATGGCGTGCAATCGGATGTTATTTAGAAATAAGAACTTTTTGGCACTTTTTTTATACTCACCGGTTTCTTTAGGAGAAGGCTTCTGCTAACAATACACTAGAGAGCAAAAAAAATACATAATTATTGAATTAAAACCAATATTTTCATTAAATTAATGGCTTCTTACATTTTTTCCACCATTCACAAACGATGCCACACACTGAATGACCACGTTTTGACAGGTACGCGTAACGCTTGATAATTTTCATGATTTCGAGCTCATGAAAATGATTGCACCGAATTATAATATTAGTTGCTCGGATCCTACAATTAAGATTCGTGATCATGTTTTCATAAAATGACCGATTTTCATGTTTCATGATTTGTGAATCATGAAAGCGGGATCAGATTTGTTTCCGTGCACGGGTAAAATTCTGCTCCCAAAAATCATAAAAACGACTCATGATTTCATGAGCCTAGTGCATTTTCGTTTTATAAAAATACACCATGATTTATGATCATGATAGTATGATCCATTCTCTCGTAACGCTACCAATGCGTTACTTTTTTGCTAAAATTATGAAGACTAATCATGGTAGCGGGATTTGGACTCATGGTTTCGGATGCGCAGCGCTTATGATTCTGGTGGAATTTCTCGGACCATGAAGCTAAATCATGATGTTGAGAGTTGGACTCATGGTTTCGGGTGCGCATCGCTTATGATTCTGATTGCTTTTCTAGGATCATGAAGCTGAATCATGGTAGCGGGATTTGGACTCATGGTAACGGGACTTGGACTCATGGTTTCGGATGCGCAACGCTTATGATTCTGGTGGAATTTCTAGGACCATGAAGCTGAATCATGATAATGAGAGCTGGACTCATGGTTTCGGGTGCGCATCGCTTATGATTCTGGTTGTTTTTCTAGGATCATGAAGGTGAATCATGGTAGCGGGATTTGTTCTCATGGTTTCGGATGCGCAGCGCTTATTATTCTGGTGAAATTTCAAGGACCATGAAGCTAAATCATGGTAGCGGTTCAGGTTTGTTTTTATTTGTTCTGCCTTTTCTCAAAATAGAAAAACAATGCCACTTCCACGCAGTACAAAACTAAACCTGGGTTAAACTAAGCCAAATGAGGGGGTTAGAAACAAAGGGGTGTAAGTGACAAAAACCCAGTTTGTGATATTCCGTCGTTTGACCGAGCCGGAACGGGATCGAACAGGTACGGGGCGAGCAATGAAGAGGCACGGTACGGATTGATGCAGTCGGGCCGGCACGGAAATGGAATCGGACGGTGCCTGCGTCGTTTGGTGCTGCAGAAACGATAACTCGGGACGGGACTGGTGTCGTTTGACGCCACCGGGACAGAAACGAACGAAGCCGGAATTGGACGGATCCGGGGCGAGGGATAACAGCCGCAGTCGTTTTAACTAGAACGAGAACGATGGCGTGCAATCGGATGTTATTTAGAAATAAGAACTTTTTGGCACTTTTTTTATACTCACCGGTTTCTTTAGGAGAAGGCTTCTGCTAACAATACACTAGAGAGCAAAAAAAATACATAATTATTGAATTAAAACCAATATTTTCATTAAATTAATGGCTTCTTACATTTTTTCCACCATTCACAAACGATGCCACACACTGAATGACCACGTTTTGACAGGTACGCGTAACGCTTGATAATTTTCATGATTTCGAGCTCATGAAAATGATTGCACCGAATTATAATATTAGTTGCTCGGATCCTACAATTAAGATTCGTGATCATGTTTTCATAAAATGACCGATTTTCATGTTTCATGATTTGTGAATCATGAAAGCGGGATCAGATTTGTTTCCGTGTATGTAAAGACCTCGACCGAGATCTATCAACGCCCTCCGCCGCGAGTGTCCGAGTGCTGACCGTCAGTGAGTGTGTCGAAGAGCGGACGTCTGAGAAGCTCTCCGCCGCGTGTGCCAAGACGACCCTCTAGCTCTACAAATCGGCCTCGACGCCCCTCCATCTCCACCATCGATTGTGACGACGCTGTGAGTGGAGCGACGGAGCGGGTCCACCCTAAGATTCCCTCGAACGGCAGAGTAGGCAGCCCCTGAGGTTAAGGTAAGTTGCATGCGAACCCCTAAGTTATATTATCAAACCCTCTAACGCAATGTTGAACATCAAGCACGAAAGACTCTGCGAGATTCGAAGGGACTCGAGAGTGTCCCTGATACACGAACTACGCACATCACTCGATCCATCGACTCCTCGATTAATTGAATCATCCGTATTCGTGCACAATCTGCGGAAGCTGGTCTCAATCGATTGTATCATATGCCGATTTGAAATCGATGAACAAGTGATGTGTGAGCACGTTGTATTCGCGGCATTTCTGAAACACCTGGCAAATGACGAATATCTGGTCCGTTGTAGCGCGTTCACCCATGAATCCAGCCTGATATTGACCCACGAGCTCTCTTGCAATCGGTGATAGGCGGCGGCATAAAATTTGAGGAAGCATCTTGTAGGCAGCACTCAGTAATAGGATCGCGCGTTAGCTCCCGCAATCCAACTTGTCGCCCTTTTTGTAGAGTAGGCACACGATACCTTCCATCCATTCCTCTGGTAATACTTCCTCTTCCCAAATCTTGGTAATGACCCAGTGTAGTGCTCTCACCAGTGCTTTTCCACCGTGTTTTAGTAACTCGCTTGATAGTTGATCTGCTCCAGCGGCTTTGTTGTTTTTCAACCGGCTGGTATGGATGTCATAAAAATACATTATGGAAATTGTCGCTGGTTATGATTAATTTCATAAGATATGCTTATTAAAATGATATAGATTGGAATCATTCATAAAAATCTTAAGTTAATTAAGCTGAGCGTGCAATCACTCGGTGCATGGTGAAGGTGAGGCGCAGCGTAAGTTGGAAAATAGCAGTCGCCAACCGATGAGCCCAACATTACGCTGAAAAGCGGGCTCTTTCCCAGTTAGGGCATTACGCCAAGAAGAAAAAGAAGAATGGTGTATCAATCTATTAATGCTGGCAAAATCATGTTATCAAAAACTATAATAGAACACAAAAAAGGGGATTGTCTCTAATAGAGCAATTTGAATAAAACAGAATCGACATCAATTACCTATGCACATTTTATGACAAAATCGTTCAAATTATCCTAAGTTATAACCCATTCAACGCAGAATGCCATCCAAACAAATCACCGGCGGCATTCGGGAATCGGAGCAGCAACGATAATTACCCGTGGTCCCAGTGCACTCTTTATCGTTTATCCCCTCTTGATCCGACCGACCCAATTACCGCCCATAGTCAAACAATTGTCCGTACGCATGGCAAACACAATAGCTTCATTGTTGCAGAAAATGGTTTATCATTTTATGAGCTTTAAATTGAAACGACCATGTGCCAACAACATCAACGAAAGCACCACCGACTCTCTCGACCAAGGGTAAAGTGAAGAATAGTGAGACCAATTCATTCACTCAACTTTATAGCGCATTTCGTTAAGCTACTTAAAGGGTGAGTCGTTAATTATTGTGCCACCCTACCTTCAACTGATTCGCAAATTGTCTACAGTTAACGAAATGTAACCAAATTTTTACAGTAGTTTAGTATAGGTATGTATTTCAACTTTTTAATATAGGTTCAAATTTAGAATGCATTTTAGTGAAATTCACGACATTTTCAACTAACGCCCTCCATGTGGACATGTTCAGGCTCCACTTAAAACAAATGATTAAAGCTCTCTGGTTTGTTTATGCGCATCGTGCCTGATTTTCATCCAGCTCCAAGCTTATGTTTCATTGACAACCATTCCTGAAACCTGATGACGAACATTAAGATGATCCGATAATGTATAATCATTATTTGTTCCAGGGCGCGATACCATGTTTTTAGATTTAAGCATGTGATTGTACAACATTATTTTTAGAACTGTTAACTAAATTTATTCTATATCGTCCGAAATCTCACTGATAACTGCTCAATTCATTATATGTAAACAATAGACTATAAGGAGAAACTGTGCAAAATTTGGTTGATTTTGGTGAAGTAAGAAAAAAGTTACGTTAGTTTGAAAATGGCACAATAATTATCGACTCACCCTTTACCTGATGAACTGGAAAGTCTTTTGCACCACAACTCTCGACGTACACCAGCATCATCATCAACATCATCATCATCATCACCGCTGTCGTCACCGTGGCCCAAGAAAAATGCACACACAGGTGTAAGTAGGTACAGAAAATGAAATTAAATTTCACTGCCTAACCTTGTCGCCTGCGTGTCTCTGCCGTCTTCTGGCTCGAACCATTTTTCCCCCTTCGCGTGGCGAGGTCTGTTCTACTTTGTTTTGAAGAATCGTAACTTTGTGTGGACGACCCCGGCGGCATGAGTCAAGAGCACCTGCTGCAGCAGCGGACCGGTAACGACGACATCAAGCTCTGATTTCCACGCTCGAATTTTCCTCCTCTTTTCGTTCTTCACTGACTGGCACTGGCACTGCTGGTATGGAGTTGCCTCCCCCGGGGCAAACAGCTGTAGGTATGTGGCAGACAATGGCCGGTTCCTCTCCATGCCATCCACGTTTTCTCACTTTTATTCGCGTTCTCAGGCTCATTAGTGGTCGTGTGATGTCGTCGCGGTGCTTTGAGCCGATTGTCACACGGAAATGTATACTGCTTCTTCAGATCTTTTGTTGCATTGGAGCGAACAAACTGCTTTTCAAAGCATGTCTAGGAAAATCAGATAAATTAATTAAGGGGAAAGTCAGGAACAATTGCAGCTAAACAATTGTGCACACATAGTAATTAATTAAAAACGGAAAGTGAAATGTTTGAGATGGAAAGTCAAATCAAATGGTAAGGGTAAAATTAGTAATGAACGCAATCTAAAATTGATTTTTATGAAGATTATAGGCATAAAATGTGTTCAAAAATATGATTATTATAAGTAGGTTACAAAATGATGATTCGACAACCTGGGAAACACCATCTAACACAGTTATGGTCCTTATAAATTCCTATCTTATGCTTCCATGAGTCAGTCGATTATAAAGACTGCCAGCAAAGTTTTGTGCTTAGGTGGTAATGCATCCTAGGCACAGTAGTACATCTCAACTTACTTTCCTTACTTCCAACTTAAAACCCCAAGAAATATCAAACTTTTCAGCACACTCTCGAAAGAAACAACTTCAAGTGGTCAGTGTTCCCAGTAATCCGTCCTAAAAGAAGATTTCCCGGAAACAGCCTGAATATCAACTTTTTTCATTTTGAGTGTACGGTAAAGGATTCCATCAAATATTTTTCATATATTATACGGAACACTTATCGTAAATTTGTTTGGTTTTAGAAAAACAGAATAACAACACTTACCTTTACTAATAAACTGCATCGTTGAATTGATTGAAAATCAATTTCATTCACTTTGTACGGCCCAACTTGCACGCGCTGTGAGTGAATATCAAAGAAAACGGCTAAAAATCTGCTTCACTTAACCTCTTCTGATAAGAATCAAACTTAGCTATCAAACGATTATTTACATGAAAACTACACTGGACCAAAACACAACGGAAACCCCATTTGATTCATTTTGTGTTTTTCCACTTATGATAAGGTTTCGATATGGTTTACTCCAATGTGTATGGGGGGAAGAAACACTACTGTTGCAAATATCTTGACACAGTGAAATGATGACGTTTTCAATGAAACTATTCCAGTGTATTAAAGCCAAGCGTGGAAAAGATTTTTAGTAAAAAAAAAATAAAATAAAAATGAAATCAATAAATGTAATAAAAAATGTAATTTATATCACATATATCAAGGATCAACGTACAAAGCATCGCACAGGAATGTTTAGAAGAAAATATTCAGCATTTCCTTTTGTTAATTCCACATGAATTTCTTCTAGAATTTGTTTCAGGTTCCATCTTGTACCTAACCTACATTTGTCCCGAGAATTCTGTAGTAGTTAATACCAGGATTCCTCCTGGAATTCCTCCCAGTAGTGCACTCAAGATTCTTCTTGGAAATTCATGTATCTTTCCAGGCATTTTTCCGGGATTCTTTCAGTGGTTCCTCCCGAGATTCCTTTAGAAATTTCTCCCGAGATCCCTTCCGAAACGCTCCAGGGGATTCTACTCAGGCGTTTTCTCACGGATTTTTTTACAAACGCCTCCTGAAAACAGAGATTTCTCTCAAGATTCCTCCTGGGATTTTTCACAAATTTCTTCCAGCATCTTTCCCGAGGTTTCTTCCGCGATTTCCCCCAGGATTCCTCTCGGGATTTTCTTTGTGTTCCCTCCAGTGATCCTTCCTGGATATCCTTTACGGATTTCTTCAGGGATTCCCTAAGGGTTCTGTCATAGATTTCTTCTGTTTTTTCTTTCTTGGAATGCGACTAATAATTCCTCCCAAGATGCTATCATTGATTCCTCCCGGGATTTCCTTAGCAAGTTCTCCCGGGAATAATAATTCCGGGTTCCTTGTAGGGATTAACTCCTGGGTTTTTTTTTTCATTGATTTTTACCGGGTTTGCTTTGAGGATTCCTCCCAAAATTTAAAGATATTTTGTTCAAGGATTTTATGGGACATTCATTCCGATATATATTCATTGATTTTTCCCGGGATTCTTCAAAATATTTCTTCTGAGATTCACATACAGGGGATAGACAAAATGATCGGGACAGGCAAAATTTTCCTTTTTCAAAAAAAATTCAAATAGCTATAACTTTCGAAAAGTGCATCAAATATTCTCAAATTTTTACTGTAAGTTGATCAACTATTTGTGTATCAGTAGACAAAATTTGAAAAAGATCGGGCCATACTGCACGAAGTTATAGACATTTTAGAAAAAGGTAGAATTATCCGATAGCCAACTTTGAGCTATTATATCTCCGGGTTCAATGAACTGAATGCAATGAAATTTTGACCATTTATGACTTATGTAATGAGCTTTGAAAAACTTCTGACATAACTTAAAATTCTTAACACGGAAGAAAATTATAACGATTAGATTATTTTTCTTATAAAACACCAAATTTTCTTAAATTTCAACATCGTTTCAAAATTCAAGATGCTAATTATAGTTCATTTGAATCCCCTCTGATTGTCTTGAGTACAGATATGTTTTAAAGGAAAGTAACAACATAAGCGGCAATTCATTGAAAAAGTAATGGGATGCATATTAAAAATAGACCAATTTACTAAAAAATCATAAAATTAATTAAATCGCTATAACTTTTTCTCTTGTTAATAATTTTAAGTTGTGTCAAACGTTTTTCAGAGCTCATTATATAAGTCATAAATGGACAAAATTTCATTGCATTCGGTTCATTGAATCCGGAGATATAACAGCTCAAAGTTGGCTATCGGATAATTCTACCTTTTTCTAAAATGCCTATAACTTTGTGCAGTATAGCCCAATCTTTTTCAAATTTTGTTCACTGATACACAACTAGTTAATCAACTTATAGTGAAAATTTGAGAATATTTGATGCACTTTTCAAAAAGTTACAGCTAATTGAACATTTTTTTGAAAAATGAAAATTTTGCCTGTCCCGATCATTTTGTCTATCCCCTGTAGGTATGCCTTCTAGATTACAACAGGACTACAGGAATTTCTTCCTGGATTCCTTCAGAGATTTCTTTCAGGAAATTTCCTTGGGCTTCCTTCAGGGATATTTCCCGGCATTCCATCAGAGGTTCTTTTTGGAGTGCGTTCATTGATTCCTTTCGAGTTTTTTAAGGTTTTTTTTTCGGGATTCTTTCGCGAATAGTCTCCAAGATGGCATAAGGGATTCCTCCGCGATTCTTTCCAGCTTCCTTCTTAGATTTTCTCCGGAATTCCTTAATTGGTTCCCCGAGATTTTTTGAGTGATTTCTCCCAGATTTCCTTTAGATGTTCCTTCAGAAATTCATTCAGTGACTCTGTCATAGTTTCCTTCAGGAATTTCTTCTGGGATTTCATCTGTGGTTTATTTATTGATTTTCCCGGGATTTCTTTATCCGAGATTTATTTGGGAATTCTATGGTGATTCCAGCTGTACTTTCAGGGATTCCTTCAAAAATTGCTCCAGCGATTTATTCATTAATTCTGTCTAGGTTTCATTTTCAGAAACTCTTTCTAGGATTCCTGTAGAGTATTCTCCTGGGATTATCTCAGAGCCGCCTTTCAGGGTTCCTTCAGGGATTTATGTCGGGATTCTTTCTAAGATTTCTCCTATGATTCTTTCAGGGATACCTCCATGATATTCAAAAAACCGCCTTTTAATGTTCTTTTAGAGATTACTCGCAAAATCTTTAACCCTCTAATACCCAATCCCGCCTTTAGACGGGGTATAGCTTGAGCATTTTTGTAATTTTTGTTTCGTGAAAAGTCATTTTTTTTATATTTTTGGCTGATATTTAGGACTGTTCTGTATGATTCTGTCACATTCGCCCGAAAACCATTCGCCCGAATGACAAACGCCCGAATAGACCATTCGCCCGAAAAGACCATTCGCCCGAAAAGACCATTCACCCGAATGACCGTTCGCCCGAAAAGACCATTCACCCGAAAGACCATTCGCCCGAAAGTCATACGCCAGAACGATTCCTTGCAATTTCTTAGAACAAGTTTTTTTTTCTGATTTGCCATGATGAAAGTTTAGAACAGACGCATGGTGTATTCAGTATCCGACCAATCGCAAGAACAGCTGGACTAACGCAAATAATATTCCTAGCAGCTTAGTTTGAAAGAACGGCCTATGTTTTGAAGAAGGTCTAATTGTTTGTGAAAATATTTCAAATAGGACATTAACTGCTATAGCATTGTTGATTGAAAGGATAAAGACAAAATTTCAACACTTTTAAGTTAATAGTGTTCACGACTGATCTACTCGGTATAACCACGTTTCGTTGAACGAAGAATAATAGATAAAAATCGAAACGTGTGAGCTAACCGATGCAGAAAAAACACCAAAATCGCGAGAATTCATAATTCTTATTTGAACAAGCTGTTTTTTTTAACCATGTTTCGAATCCAGAAGTTGTAAAGTTAAATAACGTCAAGATTCCCCATAACAGAAAACTTTAAAAGAACAGCTCATGATTGAAAGAAGGGCAAATTTCTGGTGAAAAATGACATCAAATTGAATTTAATTTCCTTGGAGGGGAACCTAGAAAGAAAAGCCTATTAACAAAAGAAGGGACAATTCCAATCAATTGGAATCAACAGCTATATTGCCAAAAATGTATGTAACAGAATAAGTCTTAAATCAGACTGTGTTCAAAGAAAGCAAAACCCTCCGACGAAAATTGTTGCAGTTACTTTTAGTTGATAATAGTGTTCATCCATACTCGAACACGACGCCTAAATTGATTTCAGAAAATTGTTTTCAAGATTATTATGGTTTTCGGGCGAATGGTCTTTCGAGTGAATGGTCTTTTCGGGCGAATGACTTTCGGGCGTTTGTTACATTCGGGCATTTGTCATTCGGGCGTTTGGAATTCGGGCGAATGGTTTTCGGGCGAATGTGACAGAACCGTTCTGTATATTTAAAAATGGTTTTTGATATATTTTAAATCGTATTTGCATTTTTTAAAAATCATTAAAAAATTGATGTTTAGTCACCTTTTAGAAGTCATTGTTTATTTTGTATTGAATCGCAACAACCAAATTTTTTTTTTAATTTTTCCCAAATCATTCTATCACAGACAAACAGACGTAACACTCTAATAATTCTCATCGTACACCGATTAAACGACCAATTTTAAAATGTGATACTTGGCCGACGGGCCTTGGCTTCGAGGAAAAATATAGAAGTGTGGGGATGTTCAAAAATTAAAATTAGAAAAATCAAAAACTGAAATTCACGAAATCGAGAATTGAAAAGAATCATCTTCCAAAACATGTTTAAATCGATTTTAGATGACGAAAAATGATATTTAGATCTGAATCAAAAATTTGGGTATTAGAGGGTTAAAGGATAAAGATTCCATAAGCGATTTCTGCCAGAATTCCTTCAGGAATGCCTTCAGATTTTTTCCAGTGTTATCTACCGGGATTCTTTCAAGAACTTTTTTCGGGCTTCGCTCGTGGATTTATTCCACAATTTCTTCAGGAATTTCTTCAGAAATTACTCCCACTATTCAATCATCGAGTTCTCCCGAGAATCTCTCAGAAATTCTTCCAAACACTCCCCCAGGATTTTTTTTTGTTTCGGATTACACCAGGTGTTTCATCCCGCATTCTTTCGGAAATTCCTCCCAAGATGCATTTATAGACTGCTTCATTGATTTCTTCTGGATTCTTCCAGAATCTCTTTCCGAGTTTTTTTTTTCGAATTTCCTTTTTGGATTTCGCTTGGGTTACCTCAAAATTGTCTCCTTTAAAGATTCTTTCAGTGAATCTATCTAAGATTCTTTAAATGGTTTCTCAAAGAATCCTTTTGGGATTCATCGAGGGAACCATTCATGGATTTAACTCGAAATCATTAGATGATCCCATATTTCTACTTAAATTCTTGTAGGGATTTTGTAACAGACTTTGGTTCTTTCATGGGCTGCTTATGGATTTCTGTCCGAAGTCTATGGACCATACAAATTCTGATCCACAGTCATGCCTACTGGACCAACCGAAGATCCTTAGTCCCAAAATAAATTGCAGAACCTTGGTTGCTTCTTAAACCTTGAAAAATATATTATTGCCATCTTCACCGTCGTGCCGGTTTCAAAATCTCACATAAAGTGGAGGCCAAAATGCACGGAATGTCGTTTAATCTGTGCCACAAGAGCAGTCTCAAGTACCGCCACTAAAGCATTATTATTTGTGCTGGCTGAAAACAAGGTTCTAATAAATTCATACAGCGCCGTTGAGAAGGATCTACACAACGATCTTCGTGGAAGGCAAGACTCCGTATACTCAGCCAGCAGCACACACATCGACATTGCGAAAGCTCACACATAACCAAGCAGAGCCGCCCCCATCATCCACGCCTTCGGTGGTGGTGCGTCGAATCTCTGGAGCACCAGCACTTTCCTCTTCATAAAATTTCAATTTTCATCTGCTGCGACATTCCGGCGTACATACATTATTCGAGACGGAAAACAAAAGCGGAATATTAAAATCAAACGACAACGGCACTCGCTTCACATACGCCCAACCGAGGAGCACCGAGGTACCTACCCTACCCATTGAGGGGACGTCTCGTGGGTGAAAAAATGCGGCAAAACGACACCGAACCATCATGGAAAATTGCGAGCTACTCCTTGGATAGGTGGTGACTGGCGTTGGTGGTGGGAAAGTGCCAGTTCGTCGTTCGTTGGCTTCGGGCGTAAGAAAATCCCCAGAACATCATTACCAGACTGCATCCGACCGGCGATGCATTTCCTGGGTTCCACACGGCGTGCGGGTGGATATCCTCAACGGATCCCCACATGATTATGGCAGCAACAGCAGCAGCAGCAGCAGCAGCATTCAAACGTGGTTGTTGGAGGGAGCGGGGGTGGCTTTCCGAACCAAATGAGAAAGGAAATGTCAAACCGAGCATGTTAGTGAGTTTTCTGCATTCTTTCCTGGACGGAAACAAATGGTGTGAAGTTGAATTCGCACCTAGTAGAATTGTGTGCATTGCTGGGCTGTTTTAGAAAGAAGTTTTAATTTGACAAGGAATTAGTGGTAATTAATAATGGAATTTTGATCAATGACAACAAACTGTCTCGTTTGCATGGATAAGGCTATAAAACGAATTGAGGTCATAAGCCTCTTCCCAGCAGTTCTATCTCTACCTCCTCGTGGAACCAGCAAAGCTTCGAGCAATCACAGGCCGTATCGATCAAACAAATAAGTCTATATGCCAACAGGTCTCCGGCCTCTTCCAAACTTCTGGGAAAACTCCGTCGTCCAGGCATTTCTGCATAGTAGACCTGGACATCTCGGGAGCAGCCCTGTCGTGCTCCTTAGTCACGGTTAGTCGACAACTAAGGAGCTTTATTTTTAAGTCAAAAAAGATTTTTGGTTAATGTGATTATTACCACCACCCACGTGGTGCACATTTTTCAAAAAAAAAACCACTTCACTTCACTTCACGACCACCCCCTCAGGAAGCAAAATTTAATAAAACCTTATTTTTGACCATTTTGGGTGTTCAGTGTTAACGCCCTGACCATACCAGATTGAGTGTAAATGGGATTTGGTAAAAGTCGGTACTCACGACCACCCCCTCAGGTAGCAAAAATTAATAAAACATTATTTGAGAGCATTTTGGGCAATTCAAATTGACAAAAAAAATTGAGTCTGGAGCCTCTGCAATAGCTACCTTTAAGGCCAGGTTCGGAACTCCTACGCTAAGGGACTTTGCTATCACCGCAAGTTCCACATCGGTGATCGTCACCTCATCGCTAGCCCGGTGCCCATCTGTTCAACGAAAGCAGGCCAAAGACAAGGCTCATGGCGCGGAAAAAGCCCCTCGATCATCCCCTCTATCGTCTCTGAAGATTGCTCTGTAGGAGTCATTACACTTCTCGTTTTTGGCCATCACAATCCTGTAGGCATCCTAAGGGTATGCGGTATGGGATTTTTTCAAAGCGATACGAAACGAAACGATATGTGAAATTTCTGATGCGATGCGGTACGAAACGAAACGAAATTTAAAAATGTTTCGTGAGATCGATACGAAATCCGAATTCACTCGGTATTTTTCGAAACGAAACGAAATTTTCGAAAAAGTTCCGCGGAATTTTGCAGTTATATCAAATTGATCAGGAAATTAGCCTTCATTTGTTACAGCGCCATTTATAGGTTTGTTGCTGGGGCTGCTATTTTCCTAGCGTTATTCACAACAAACCCGATATAGGATTTGTCTTCAGTTAGCTAAAAAGCTAAAATAATACATTTATTAGAACAAACATACACATGAAAAACGAAACTACTCACAAATTCGGTGATCTGAAAAGGAAACACATCCTCACAGTTGAATTCCAATTCGCATGCAGCTTATGCAGAATGAATGACTAGGGGTGTTCAAACATAATTTGATATGGCTAAAAATTTAAGATACGCAACTTTGCGTAACAAGGGTATTGGATCATTTGGGCCCTGGACCAAAGCACTTTGAACTAATTTAGGGAATCCCGCCAAATGCCGAGATATCTGACAAAATTTACAAGCGCAAAATAATTTGTGATTCCAAATCCGACATTATAAAAGTTTAATGCATTTTTCATTTGATTCTTTTCTGATGTTAGGTACACCGGGCAAGTTGAAACGGGTGGGGCAAGATGAAATGCGAAGTTATAAAATAGATTCCAATACAATTTGGAAATTTATCCTTCATTAAAAGATTGTATGATTCAAACAGTATGTGTTATGGCAGTTACATTGCTTACAATCATTAGAAAACATCAAGTTAACCCGCTGTTTCATCTTGCCACACCCTTTTCAACTTGCTCCGATGTACCTTTCCACTAGTTTTGTTAGTTTTTCTATGAATTCTCGGATACTTATTCAAAACGACGTATCAACATAGGATTTGCGTGTATTATACGTCGTTTTGAAAAAGTATCCGAGAATTATTCATAACGCATGCAAAATTGGTGTTTTCTTTAAAGATGCAGTTAAAAATATAGAGCCACGAAATGTTGGCCCGCGAAATTGAAGAAATTTTGCCGCGAATTTCCATTGTCCCTACCAATAACCATATAAGATAATTTAAATGACTTAAGATCACACCAATGCGTTGCATCATTGATGATCGAACTACAAATGAGCCACAATCTTCAAACCAACCGTTACCTCCACTAGATTGGGTTGCACTTAATATCCAAATTTCCAATGTATAATAGTTCAGACAACGAGAGTTCTATGCAAGACCGTAGAGGGGGGGTAGGGAGGTGGTTAGTAGCGTGGTTCAAAAAATCGTTTTTGCTCCACACCGCACAGTGGGAAAAATCGACCTAAAAACGGATCTTTTAACGCCGCTGGTTTCGGTACGTGAAGTTGACCTTTTCTGACGTAAAAAAGTACGAGAAATCGATTGGAGCTAATTTTATTCACCGCACGGTACGGGAAGTGGTCCATTTTGCCCCATTCTGGCCTTTTTTCATACAAAAAGAGAATCAAAATGTACTTTCAAACAACTAACACGACTGTAGATCGTTGAAAATAGCTGCAGGTGTAATTAGAGGTTAACAGAAATCATAAACATTTATGAAAGACCCTTTGAAATGCTTATTTTGCCCCATATATCCCAACAACTGCTGGAAATTGTAAATTTTATATAATTACGAATGGATTTTAAGGTTACTGATTTGAATTTTTCCCACTGTGCACCGCTTATTCGATTCGTAACCAGATTTTATGCCTTCTTACAAAATTTGAGCTCATTTGGTTGAAAATTGAGACTGCACAAGCCCTTTAAAGTTTGTATGGGAATTACTATGGGAAAACGATGTTTTTCATTTAATCGACCGTAGTATTTCCCCAAATGCCCTAGAGCGTTAGGTGACCCCTTGTACTTCTAGGTAATTTTATCAGCTACAACTTTGCCAAAGACCGCATTCAAATTGCATGCCTCATTAATTAGTTACCGATTTCTATCCAGAATCGAAATTTTTACTTATGATGGTTAAACTAATCGGTGGGCATCACTGCATTTTGCAGTGAAACATAGTAGCCATGATTTCAGTGTGCTATCTTTGGCGCCATATGCAGCAATGTTGCCTGCTGGGAAGCTGGAGGATCATTGCTAAAGTTTGTCCAGTTGGATACAAATCGATAACTAATTAATTAGGCGTCCGATTTAAATGCGGTCTTCAGCAAAGTTGCAGCTGATAGAGTAATCTAGGATTACTAAGGGTCAGCTAATCCTTTAGGGCACTTGGAGAAAGGCTATAGTCGATTGAATGAAAAACATCGTTTTCCCATAGTAATTCTCATACAAACTTTGAAGAGCTTGTGCAGTCTCAATTTTCAACCAAATGAGCTCAAATTTTGTGAGAAGGCATAGAATCTGGTTACGAATCGAATAAGCGGTGTGGAGCAAAAACGATTTTTTGAACCACGCTAGGGTTAGGGCACGGGTCTGGTTGTATGCAACCCCAAACGAAAAAATAATTTCCAGAATCATCCCCTGAAGAAGACTATAATACAGTCGAGTCTCCTATTAAACGCTGCCATCCACTTTACGGCCACCGCGATTTCTCAGCTGTCTTACATCCCATCTAGCTGATTTGTTTAGTGCAGTTAGTGCTTACTATTGACTCATCACATACAAAAAATGAACTAAATCAGTTAGATGACGACCTGGAAAACGCGGTGGGCGTAAAGTGAGTGGCAGCGTTTAATAGGAGACCCGACTGTACGACTCGAAACGTTGAGAAATATCTAAAACTTCCGTTTTAACTCCCCAAGACTGCAGTGCCGAAATAAGTAGCTCTGTAAGATTAGTGAATTTACCAGAAAATACCCTGTAAGAATGCGTACGAAATAAGCTGCCGAAAGGTATTATCGGCAGGTTTGTTCTCTTCGTCATGGTGGTGTTTTGTGGGTCTAATTGTCTGAATTTTGGATATATAACTCAGCTTGGTTGGGAAGGATTTGAGGCCAACACGTTTCAAAAAAAAAACCCCATGACGAAGACAACAAAACAAAGTTCCCCTATATGTGGTAATCATTGAATATAAAAGCATTCGCAATCCTACCCTGAAGTTTGAACTTGAGAGAGTTTCGTCTACTACTTTTGTAATAGTACTCTTGTCACTCTCTATTTTCTTCACCGAACTGTAAAATGATGCTGCCTGACTGTGCATAAACATCAACCAAATATTTGATTTTTTTTCTTCAAAAAAAAAAATCTGGGACTGCAATCGCTCGATAAAAAAAAAAGCGAGTCGGGGCCCGTGGCGCAGTGGTCCACACGTTCGCTTCATAAGCGGATGGTCATGGGTTCGAACCCAGCCCCGGCACTTGCAATTTTTCGTCAGTTGCTCTTCCCCCCGAGAGCAGCTGGCACTTGACCCTCTTCGGAGCATATAGCTCTAACGGACCCGGAATTTGGATATCGGCGAACCGCAACTCATATAATGGACCCCCAATCGGACTGGAAAAGGAACAGAAGCCACACACCAACATTATCGTGCTCATCATTCTACCATGGACAGGGTAGAAGAATGAAAGAAGCACAAAGGCAACCAGTTCAATACATTAGAATAGAATAGAATACATTTAGGCGCTGTACAAAGTGTAAGTGCAGCGTCCAATTGGAATCGCTCACGTAGTACCCTAGTGGACAAAAGAGCTGTAAATTAGGTTAAGTGAATAAGAATAAAAAAAAAAAAAGCTTTCAGCAGTTCAAACTTTACTGTAACCCAGAATCTTCTTGTACTTTCTCGCAAAAATCTTTAAGTTTTTAAACTATGATATTGAAAGTTCCGTTAATATGTTTGATTTGATTTGTGCTTTGTACAAAACCGGTTTGACTATTTGGCTTTGAAGTTACTAGAATATTTTGAATGCTTGTTATTTTTTTTTTTTTCAAACGCGGGACCTTTTTACGATTTAAGACGAGCGCGAGATATTTCGCGGGACATAATTTGACGCGGGACATTTGGGCAAAATGCGGGACTGTCCAGCGAAACGCGGGACGTCTGGTCACTTTAGTCAAATAATGTTGGTGTGAACCGTTGTAGATTTTTTCACATGCTTTCAACTCGTAGAAATACTTCAAGAATACCGCTACGTGCTCCTACATCGATGCCTTCAGAACCCGAACATATTCTAGACATTTAACCATAAATCATGATTTGAAATTCCTTCAATTTTTTTTCCAGTATTTTCGGAAATTTATCTAAATACTGCCTAAGTACTCATTTCAATGTCTGAAAAATTTCTTGGGGATTATTTATGAAGTAGCGTTATGAATTGTACATGTATATGTAGCCTCAAAATTCTACGGGATTTCTTAGCAACGAAAGAAATAAGAGCTTAACCGTGTATAGCGCTTCGTCATACAAATATAATGGTAAATCCCTTTCAAGAGTTCGACTGAAAATTTAAACTATTTCAAAAGGGGCATTTACATTATGAACTTGTTTTCGAAATTTATTAGACATTCCGCGGAATTCCGTTTTATTTCGTCTAAATATATTTTTTCAAGACGAAAATTTTAGAATTTGACGAAACGAAACGAAATTCAAAATCATAAATTTCGCCTGGTTGAATTCCGTGGAATTCCGAGGAATTTCGTTTCGAGGTGTATTTGGCGAAACTTTTCGGTATACCGCATACCCTTAGGCATCACCCATTGGCACTCTGACAGACCCTCAAAGCAGGCCTTTTTGCTAATCCTTATCTCGGTCTTGAAAGCGACTTTTGCACCGGCGAACACCACCCGCCGTTTGTTTTGCTCTTCCTCATCGTGCTCGCTGCTTCCGCCGCCTAGCTCGTAGGCAAGCGCGGTGCAGGGCCAGAATCGCTTGAGTCCACCAGCACACACGCGAGAGCACCACTACCAGCTCGTCGCCGTCTAAACCAGAAAGGGTTCTGCCCACGGCGGAGCACCTTCCTATATACTCCTTCGTCGAAGTATGATGTCTTCCACCTTTGAGGGCTTGACCTAGCCACCTCTACCTCTAGCCGCTGCTTGCTGTTGTCGTATTCGATACTGCAGCGAACCTCTAGGTGATCGCTGTGAGTGTAGCTACTCTCCAGTTCAATCTACTTGTTAGGCCAAGACTACAAAAAGAAACGTCAATAATCGACACCACCCCGTTCCGACTAAAGCTACTCTTGGCATCGACATTAGCCAGGTCCACCTCTAGTATAGCTAGTGTCTCTACCAGAATCTGGCATTGAAGTCACCCGCCATTACCACCAGCCTTCACCCTGTCAGCGCGATCATTATACAGTCCAGAATCTGCGTGAACTGCTCGATCGACTACCGCGGAAGCGTATGACAGCTACTGAAGAAGACCCCGTTACTTGGGCGACAACGAAGCCCTCATAAGTAGACACCAACCCCTGGAAGGGGTATTTACCCGTCGTTCACATCGCCGCCATTTTTCTGGACTCACCCGCGACCCAATTGCCGTTGCCGAGGGGTACTCGGTATGGGGCTGATATGATGGCGATATCCGTACCCCACTCAGAAACCGCCTCACACTGGGGCAGGATTGAAAATACATGGAAAAAACCTCTAGCTCGTCGAGATGTCGAGATACTCATTTGGTGTCTTCAGAGAAAATATTTCTATGGACATGGTCGATATTCTGAGCGGTAGACAATTTTTCTTACGTTATTCGCATAAAAGGCCTATAAGTCATTTTGGCCAAATTGCATTTTAGCGATATGATTTCTTCGGCAAAGTTGTTCGGCTATTTATGCTGAAAAAGTTTGCTGAAGACGTCAAATTTCCAAAGCCTACTATTCTTGAGATATTGACCGATTTATAAAATACCTACCTAAAATCGACTTTTTTCATTAAAATACGTTTTTAAACAAATTTAATGTCCGTTTTCGAGTTATAATAATGAAAAATACTAAAATAAAACATATACCGAGGAAATTAATTGAAAAAAATAAAATATGCATTGATTTTATATAGAAAGTTCCCGAAAAACACGCAAAATGTATATAGGACGATCTTGCAGTCGGGCAAGTTCGGGCAAGTTTTTTCATCGGCAATCACCTAAAAAATACATAAGCTTTCATGTAAAAAATTTTCACAGACATGATATTTAATGATTTTTTCTAAATTGAGTTCAAAGTTTACTGTTTTGGGTAAATTAGTACAAAATTTTTGTTCATAAAATACTACGTTTTAAGGTGCCAAGTGGACCATGAAAAGTATAGATACCATCTAGTCATAGATTTAGTTGTTTCTAATCTCCAAACAAATTGTAAAACACAAAAATGTCCCAAACGCCAATGAAAGTATGCTTTGGTTTTATCATTCGTCAATGCGTTATACAGTCACACATCATGAATATTTTTTGATTGTATAATTATTATCTTATTTAATACAGATATTTAAAAAGAATTGAGACTTATAAGCGTAAATAAATGTATTCAATTATCTAAAACTCAAAAGCATGTGAGTAAAAAATGTAGAAAAGCTTTTCAATTATTTTAACCTAGTCGAACGTACCAAATATTTAAATGTTTTGCGTACTAAGCAAAATTAATAACAATTCATCAGAAATAAACCAGTAAATAACTATTCTTTGTTATTTGATTCCTCTATTATTTAGCTGTCCTTCAAATTAGTGGCCATCATAGGAAGCAAACATATGCCTAGATCTCTACAAAATCTGGGTGTGTTGTAAAACAGACATTGAATCATCACGCAAATACATTACGTGTGAATAAATCATTAACGAATGATAAAATCAAGGCATGCTTTTATTGGCGGCATTTGGGACATTTTTGTGTTTTACAATTTGTTTGGAGATTAGAAACAACTAAATTTATTACTAGATTGTATCTATCCTTTTTATGGTTCACTTGGCACCTTAAAACGTAGTATTTTATGAACAAAAATTTTGTACTAATTTACCCAAAACAGTAAACTTTGAACTCAATTTAGAAGAAATCATTAAATATCATGTCTGTGAAATTTTTTTACATAAAAGCTAATGTATTTTTTAGGTGATTGCCGATGAAAAAACTTGCCCGAACTTGCCCGACTGCAAGAACGTCCTATATACATTTTGCGTGTTTTTCGGGAACTTTCTATATAAAAATCAATGCATATTTTATTTTTTTCAACAAATTTCCTCGATATATGTTTTATTTTAGTATTTTTCATTATTATAACTCGAAAACGGACATTACATTTGTTTAAAAACGTATTTTAATGAAAAAAATCGATTTTAGGTAGGTATTTTATAAATCGGTTAATATCTCAAGAATAGTAGGCTTTGGAAATTTGACGTCTTCAGCAAACTTTTTCAGCATAAATAGCCGAACAACTTTGCCGAAGAAACCATATCGCTAAAATGCAATTTGGCCAAAATGACTTATAGGACTTTTATGCGAATAACGTAAGAAAAATTGACTACCGCTCAGAATATCGACCATGTCCATAGAAATATTTTCTCTGAAGACACCAAATGAGTATCTCGACATCTCGACGAGCTAGAGGTTTTTTCCATGTATTTTCAGTTCTTCCCCAGTGTGCGCCTGACAAAGCAGTTGCTGAGCCGCACCACAGTGGTTCAGGTTCAGCTGCGTTACCTGCACTGTGATTTGTTGTTCACTGCGGTTTTCATGAAGGCCGGGCACCTTGGACCACCCGTTGGGTGCCAGTTGTTCACGGATTTCTTGGTACAAATCAGACAAATGGGTGGACTCGTGCAGCCTTGTGCCTTATGGCCTTATGATCATAACTTATCAATTGTTATCAATTGCATGGGTTAGTTATAGAGGCTACGGCACGATAGCTCGACACCGACTCTGTACCAATAATAGTTTCCAGCTGATGATGCCTCTTGCAAAGCTCAACGACGTTATCGAAAGCGATGAAAAGAACGGCTTAGCCGAATGGCGACTGCTCAACGGCGAAAAGGACAAGGCTAATCAGCGCCGAGTCTGATCGTCTGCAGTTCGTTCTGGAGATTGGTTTGGAGTGGTCGTTGAGAAATTGTGCGGGAAAGTTTGGTCAACGCCGCGCATCCGTGAGTGTGTTGTTTTTTTTTTCTTTTTCAGTTGGGGTGCTTCGATCTAGGCATACCAGCGATGGAGATAGAGATACACAAATGCGTGAGTTCACTTCATGCTATTGTTCTACTGCGAAAATTTAAAGAACGTTCATTGTGAAATAACATTAATGCTACGTGTTTCTAGTGCTTTTTGAAGCACATTTGGTTGAGTCCGTCACTTCAAGTAACGCCTTTAACTTCAAATTTTGTATAGAGTATATTTCGTTTTGAGGGTATCAGGTATCAGGTATCAGTAGGTCGGCTCCAGAGGCATGTTCTCCTCCATTTGGGAAATTTGTGCCATCGCCATGAACACGAGCCTATTCATCATTTACCTGAAGGAGAAGGGAAGGAAAAAGGATAGGACAAGGGAAAGGACAGATAAGGGAATAGGATCGTCATACATGCAAAAACGTACCACAATGGGTTCATATAGCGTCCTGAAAAGGACACTGTAATAACGCATAAAGCGTAAAGAGAGCCTATAGCTCTTTACCACTTCGGGTCAAGAACAACAGAACGTCCTGAAGGTTCAGGTTTCTGATGCCTGTTACACTTAATAAGTGTTTTCCGAGTACTCGGAAACGCAATTGCGAAAAACTGGACAGCTTCATATTAAATGATACGAAGTTCGATAATCGGATTCACAGCTATCACAGGCAAATGAATCAGCTTGCTGAATACTCGCCATGTGATAACTGAGTCGGCAGTGGCCAGACAATGCTTTGACCAGCGTGCTGCATTTCTGCTTTGACAGATTTGTTAGATACTTTGCCACCCTTGCTTGGAGATAGCTCAGTACAATGCAATTTTGTTTGACGACATGACTTCAAACTATTCCAGTATTGTTTGTGCTGAGTGGCAGCCCAGGTGTCAATCTGAAGCTTTACCCAACACTTGGATATCGGAATAGCTGGCTCAGGGCCAATGAAGTCATGTGATGCTCCAGTGCGAGCTAACTCATCAGCCAATTCATTTCCAGCGATGGAAGAATGGCCAGGTACCCATGCAAGGTGAACAGCGTTTGCTGAATTCAGCTCCTCGATTTGAGTTCGACAAGCGATAACTATCTTCGTCCTGGAGTTGGCCGAAGCAAGTGCTTTAATAGCAGCCTGGCTATCTGAACAGAAGTATATTTCTTCGCCCATTACGTGCTGCTGAAGTGCTGATTGCACTCCGCACATAAGAGCAAAGATTTCGGCCTGAAAAACGGTGCAGTGTCTACCAAGTGAATAAGACTGATGCAGCCTTAGCTCACGAGAATAAACATCAGCACCTGCTCGAACTTCGATAAGGGAGCCACCAGTGTAGCATACGATACCGTCTGAAATACTGTAGGGGCGAAAGTCGCGGCACTGGTCTTTTTCGGATTCACTCAGACTGTCCACAACACTGTTTAACACATTTATTCATTTTATTAATCTACATTAGGTCCACCGCACTTAACACCGCAACTTAACAATTCGATCACAAAGAACTCGCGAAAACACCCCGGTTTCCAGCCGAGAACAATTAGGAAATCAACGACCGACGACGAACGGCCGGCAAACGGACCCCGCGGACAGTCCAAAACGCGCACCACAACAATACAACCCCCGCCCCGGCGTCAATCGCGGGTCTTTTAACTTGCCGTCGCAAGAACTCATTCTCCCGATCTGAAAAGAAATAAGAGAAAAGAGAAAAGCCAAACCGGGCGTCGTCCACTCTGGCTTCATTAGTTCGGCCGCGTGACTGAGACCTTGTTGGGGTTCAGTCAGCGCTGCCGGGCGACAAACAAAAATTAACAGTAAAACATTTCTCCGGCATTGGAGCGAGAACGTTATATCACCAGGTCAACCAACAACAAGTAGTAAGCATTCTCTCTGCTTGCATCGCTTGTTTCTTGGTTAACCGGCGTTGGTCTATAAACATGACCGTGAAATCCACATGTGATGTAATCCACTAATTGCGTGGAGCACCATGAGGAAATAAAGGGTCTTTCTTAGATCAATGGTGATCATTGATCTTTAGATTTATTCGATACAGGGAGGGAAATGCTTCCTTCGGTCGGCAGGACCGCTACAATACTTCTCTCCAGATAACCAGATGTCCACTCTTGCCGGGAAGGGAATTTCGTGGAAAATGTCCTATATGGAAAATTACAAGCAATTGTCAAGGACAACTTTGTCCCAATTCACCAAAAGTGGAAACAACGAGGTGTGTGTAGAACTGCGGTTCACAGAAGTTTCCTCTAGTAAACCGAGTACCCATAGACGGTGCAAGAAGTGCTTCTTGTTTGAGATGAATGTGTAGTGGGGCAACGTCAAAGAGAACTTCTAGCGATGCCGTAGGAGTTGAAGAGAATGCCAGACATCGCGCTTAATGCACATCCTTTGGAGATTGCCTAATTTTGATTAGACCGTTCTCACTTCGCCCTTTTGCCACCACACAAGACATCCATATGACAATATTGGACGAACAACAGTTGTGTAAATCCATTTGATATACAGGCGTACCTCGATAGTTCGTACCCTCGATAGTACGTACCCTCGATAGTACGTACATTTTGCCTCGATAGTACGTACACCAAAATTTTGTTAATTTTTAATCTACAAAAGTGAGCTCGAATCATTAGTAGACGTATAGCAGAGACTCCGGTACTATGAATTTGTATTATGCAGACTCCTAACATGGATTTTCAGTCATGGTTTCCCAAACGGCCTTCATCCAGGGGGTCGCGAGGGTCATTTGAATAACTTACTGTAACAAACAACAAATGAGGGAATTTCTATGGTGGGTCGCCGAAAGCACGTCAACTGGCAAAAGGGGGTCGCGCACATAAAAAGCTTGGGAATCTATAAGCAGTTTTTAAATGTAGCGAAATGAAAGACATGAACGAATATGTTTGATGTAATGATTGCAGTATTCTTCGCTTTACAGAGATATTTTCTGTCAGTCATCATATCTGGCATTATCATTCTGGAGTTACATCCCAACTGGGGAGGACTGCTTCTCAGCTTAGTGGTCCATAAGCACTTGCACAGTTATTAACTAAACGCTTTCTTTACCAATAGAACGTTGTAATAAAATAAAAAGGCGCATGATGATTCTATTTCTAAATTTCTCGGTGAAGATTGCTCTCCAATACATGAATTAAACCCATCAAGTAACTTATCCAAACCATTGATTTCAGTTCACTCACTTGTTTTTTTTTTGTTTTCCAACAATTAACGTTTTTATTTGCGATACATATAAAATATTTGACAATTTTCCATGAGTTCGGAAATTTAAAAAAACTTTGAGTGCCATAGGGCACTGCAAGCCGCGGTTGCTAAGGAAAATGTTCTTAGTTTTTGACGTTTCGTGGCTTTGTTGTTTATGATTCGAACTTAAAAAAAATCGCCAGCTCTCACATTAAAAAAAAATGCCAGCTTGTCATGAGTGGTTGGATTTAATTCAAAAAGGGGGGTATGCGTGCGTGTGCTGTTTTATAACTTGATGGTGGCTTGGTGGCTCACCTCATGGAGTTCCTTCTGGGATTCCACAAGAATTCCATCCGGGACTCCCCTCGTGGTTTGTCCACAAATTTGTTCCAGAGCGTTCTTCTGGGATTCCGTAAGCTCTTAATAAAATTCTTCCGGAAGTTTATTTAGGATTCCTTCAGAGGCTCCCTCTGGGGTTTTCCCAGGAGTTTTTTTTTTCTGAGATTCCTTAAGTGGTTCCACCTGGGGTTCCATCAGAAGCTCCTGCCAGAATTGTTACAGGAAGTTCCCCGCGATTCTTCCAGAGATTCCTGGATTTCTGTAGAAATTAAATTCTAGATTCCTTCAGCATTACCCCTTCTAGGATTACCTTAGTATTTTTTTTTTCTGAAACTCTTCCAGGTATTCCTTCTGTGGTTTCTCCACAAATTTATTCTAGAATTCCTCTAGGAGGAAGCTTTAACTAAGTTTTCCTGTGTTTATTCAAGAAAATCTTACAGAAACTACATGAGGAATTTCAAAAACAAAATACTCCAAATAATTCAAAATGAATTCCATTACAAACATTTGAAAGAATTCCAGAAGCGTTTGCAAGAATTCCTGACGGAGCTCTTGGTAGAAGCTAAAAAGAGTCCCTAGATGATTCCTGGAAAAAGTTCTCGAAGAAATTCCGGAATCAGTTTCTGAAAGAATTCTCGGAAGAAGTTCCTGAAAAGTAATTCCTGACAGTCACCAGAAGAAATTCCCGGAAGAATCCCGAAAGGAATTTCCGAAAGAATCCTGGAAAAATCCCAGAAAGTTTACCTGGTGAAATTATTGTAGGAATCGCAGAAGGAATACTTAAATCAGAAGTAGCTCCCGAAAAAAAAACGGAAAAAGTTCCTGGAGGGATCTCGGAGAAGCTTTTAGAGGAATACTGAATGAAGTTCTTGTCAGGGATCTTGTACGATTTCTGGAAGAGTTTTAGAAGGAATTCCTGAAGAATTCCCAGGAGATACTCCAGGAAGAATCTCGTATGAAATTCCAGGAATAAATCTTTACGGATTGTTGCAAGGAGTTTTTGAAGGAATCTCGGTAAGAGTTTCTGATACAATTTTCGAAAGAACTCCTAGAGAAATTGTGGGTGAAGTTGCTAGAATTTACAGGAATACCATCTGGAAGCCCAAAAAAACAAATCCAGAGACATCTCAAAAGAAACTATTCGGAGAATCTCGGATGAAATTCCTGGAGGATTCCGTGGACTTCTTGAGAAATTCTGGAAGAAATCTCTTGAAGTCCGAACGTAAACAAAAAGGTCACAAAACATCAAAAACTTAGAAAAAAAATCTTTAGCAACCGCGGCTTGCATTGTCCTATAGGCTGTACCAATTCAATTATTTCTGGTTGAACCCGAATTGTGGGACTCGGGGAAAGACATTTCGCTTTCTCGCTTGTTTTAGGGATTTCTTCAAGTTTCAAGCGAAATTCCTCTAAGTGTTGGTTCCGAGATTTCTCCAGAAATTCTTTCTGGGATTCTTTCAGGAGTTTCTTCTGCGATTCCTAATGAGATTCCAGGGTCTCTTTCAGAGATTTCTCCAGAGATTCCTTCCGAAACTTTACCGAGAATTTCTTCTTTAATACTTTCGGACTTCCAGGATTTCTTCAGGAATTTCTTCCTGAATTTGTTCCGGGATTTCTCCATGAATTCATTCCAAGATTCCTCCAGAAATTCATTCCGAGATTCCTACAGGAATTCTTTCTAAGATTTATCAAATATTTTTTCCTTTACCTCTAGGAATCCCTTCTCGTGAAAAATTTAAACTCTTCGTGGTGTCCTAGAAGGAGCAATGTTCAGAAGATTTTGAAAATATGACGGAAATAAATATTGCAGGAGAAAATAATTCTAGAATGTTTCTATAACAAGATATAACTGATCTAGATCGATTTTATTATATGTAGATCAGTTTGGATGGTTCTAAAAGATAATTCAAATTAAATCAATATAAATTCCCAGAGACGAGATGCCTCTACGAAGCATTCCCAGAGCACAAGGAGATTTTTTCAGTAATGATAGAATCCTAAACAAGCAAAATTACGTAATTAATAAACGGACCCTTAGGCCACATGTAATTTTTTGGCAATCCTGACGTTCTAGAAATAACATTCTTTGATTTGAAAATGTAATTTGGAAGAAAAAAATGTGATTCGATAGTACGTACGTTTCGATAGTACGTACACTAAACGAAGCGGGGGTGTACGTACTATCGAGGTATGCCTGTACTTTGGTTTTAGATCCCAAGTTGTACAAAAGGTTCGACGGCATTGCCCGAAGGCCATACAAGCTTTCTTGATTCTGAACTCAACATGAGGTGTCCAGGAAAGCTTGGAATCAAGATTGACTCCAACGTACATACTTTACCTGTTCAGTCACATCGATTTCAGAATCAAAGAGACGCAAAGGTCGAACGCCATTACGGTTTCGCTTTTCCGTGGAAAGAACAATAGATGTTTTACTTGGATTTACCGAAAGGCCATATTGGCGACACCAACCCTCAACTACCTGAAGAGCGTTTTGTCGTCGGCAAAACCATAAGTAGGAAAACCGCTATTATTGAGTTGCCTCAATAGCGTATCTGCTACGAGATTCCACTGCAACGAACTTTGACCCCGGGAGTCCAATTGCTCCGCCCCAGAGGAGGACGGGCTTCAGCCTCTTTTGGGCTGAAGAGGGGGGGGGGGTCGCAGTGTCTGTTGATGGATGACGTAGAGGTTATGCGGAGGTAAATTCGGTCGTCCGACGTTCAGCCGAAATCGGTGTCGAATGGCGTTCTGTGCTGGGGCCTGAAACTCGTTGGCGACACGGCCGGACCATCCCCTAAAGGGGGCTAAAGGGGGGGGGGGGGTGTTCGTGGTTGAGTTGAAGTGATGGTGTAGATTGCCCGTCAGGTGTCCCATCAAAATCGTGGATAGATGCTTGTCAGCTTCCACATTGGCGGATCTCGTGTCGACCCTCGGCTATAGATGCTGATTGGCCAACTTCAGCCTTAACGAGTCCTTTGGGTGGCAACTCGATGGCTCTAGCTACTTTCCGGCACACCTTGCCTGTTCTCTGGGTGATCACTGACTCTCTGTTCATCGCTTCGCTCGGTCCGAAGATCCGACTCCCTACTTCGTTCGTCAATCTTCGCCTTTTTGTTTCCGTTCCCATAGCACCATACTTCACTTGGATGTTTGCAACCGCCACCCACATCACCAATCTGTATTTTAGTACTCTGCTACCAATACCGTACACTCAGTTTGAAATGATCGTTTAAAACCTATCTGCACAATTGGTCTCCCTATCTTCCCACACCGTAGAAAAATAAGCAAAGTGTTACCGTACGGTAACACCACAAAAGTGGTGATAAGACTCCCCCTTGGGGGCATCCACAAACACTCAATTTCCTAATCCCCGCTTGACGAATTGTCGAGAAGAGATGTCGGTTTTTGAGCATTTGGTGAATCCAATTGGAAATCATTGGAGATATACCATGACCCCGTGCGGCATCCAATATGGCATCGAAAGGCACGTTGTCAGAGGCACCCTCGATATCTAAGAAAACACCCAAGCAGGATTGCTTTTGACCGAATGCCTTCTCGATATCGTAAACAACTTTGTGTAAAAGAGTCACAGTGGACTTTCCAGATTGGTAAGCATGTTGGTTCACATGAAGAGGCACATCTGGCCAAGAACATCACGGATGTGATGATCGACAATGCGTTCTACTGATAGGTCTGAAACTCTTTGCTTCTTCATACGACGCACGACCCACTTTCGGAATAAACTTTACAGTAATATCCCGCCAGGATTTGGGAATATACCCTGTAGCAAAACTGCGAACAAGTAGTTGTTTCTAAACATGTTTCAAATAATCAAATCCCTTCTGAAGCAAAATAGGATAAATCCCATCTGCCCCAGGAGATTTGAAAGAAGCAAAGCTATTAAGTGCCCATTCTATCGATTCTAAAGTTATGATACTCCGAGCTGAAGCTAAAGAATCATAACTACAAGAAAAGACATCAGGTTCAGGAAGATGTAATATCCACACATCCGGGGAAGTGTGTACTGAATAAACATTCCAAAACTTCCTCATCAGAAGAAGTTAAATCACCATTTGTCAAACGAAGTTCGTTCACTTGAAAATCCTTAGATTTTGCAAGGATTTTGTTCAATTGACTGGCTTCACTCAGACTGGAAACATTTGTACAAAGGTTTTTCCAGCCGGATCGTTCAGCAGACCGAAGAGCTTTCTGGTAGGCCTTGCGAGCCGAGCTGAAAGCCTCCGATCCAGCCGAACGTCGTCTGTTCCAACTCTTTCTACATTGTTTCCTGAGCTTCGCCAGATCAGAGTTCCACCAAGGGGTTCCTCTTGTGGTCTTCACAGATCGCAGAGGGCAAGCTTCTTCAAAAGCTTCCATGATGAAGGCCGTTGTAGTATCAACGGCATCATCTAAATCACTTGGAGTGTCAATTGATGGTGAGTATCCATGAAATTTGGCTGTAATCAAATCGGTAAAGAGATCCCAGTTGGTTGACCGGGGGTTCCTGAAACGCAAAGTTTGCGAAGTAACATTCACATTCACCGAGTATTGTGGCGTATTATTGTTGATTATGCTTATCTTAAATGTGATGTTGAGCCAATAAATGTATGTACCTATGTATAAAATACGCAAATTTCCTTAATTTCAGAGTTAACATTTCACCTCAAGGTACTAATTTGCCATGCTTGTCTCTCACGATTTAATAATGAAATGGAAATCGCATTGACTTGGGCTTTTATTCGTTATACGTTGCTGTGTTACCTTCCTGCCTAGAGGCTATTTGTTCTGATAATTCGTCAGCTTATGGATATGCCCTGGAGGAGCACCATTCAGCCTGCTTCTTTTTTGGCAGGTACCTACGAATGAATGGTGAACTTTTTACACCTTGCCCGAGACGTCCGTCGTTGTCGGTGACCATGCTGAGATGTGAACATTTTTTTTTAGTCCAGTGTTTCGCTCAAAGGTGGTAACGATTTCCTCCGGACTGAACCGCGACTGACTCGATGGGCGTAATTTATTGTTGTGTAATTACATTTTTATTACCTTGCGGATGCTGGCAAAGCTGCCGGTTTTGCAGTCAACGTCTGTTGTAAAGTAGCTTGTGTCGATGTCGGTCGGTAGCTGTCGGTAGCCCGGTTTCTTCGTGAGAGCTCCCGCTGTGTGTTGGCCGTTAAAATGGCTCCCAGGGTGCCGTAGAATATGTAGCTCTACTTAGATGCGTTATGTTGTGGCCCACCGTGCGAAGAATCGAGATGATGTTTCATCTCGCCGAATATGAGTTAGCATCAGGTTTTCCGCATAAATGAACAATGAATTTCAAAGTGATAGTAGGATTATCACTTTGGTATGTAACTGAAAGTCACTAAACCTTAGATTATTCAATTTTATTAAGTATTTTCTGGTTAATGAATAATATTCTCACAGATCAGAATTGATTAAAATATCTGGCCTCTACATTTCTGCCTTTACTTTTCAGCCTTGTTCCATGAGCACTTCCTTTAAGAAAATTTCAATTACTACTTGATGTTGGTCATACCGGAAGAAGTGCATAGCTACAGTTTTGCGTCATTTGGACCGACATAGAAAAGTTGCATAATTCACAGGGTAAGGATTGGTGCGTTCTGGCAGACAAACGTAGTATGGTGGAAAGGTGAAAGTAACACTTCTTCGAACATCCGAATGGCACTGGGAACAAAAGAATGAATGATGGAGGTAGTCAGTGGAAAAGTTGTCTGCATCAGTATGATGATTGCTGGGAACTTCACTGAATTAAGTAGAAAATTCCTTGCAGATTGTCATCTAAGAATTTTCAAATTAGGTTATATTTTGGTCCATGGTCCAAATAGTTTAGGGCCACATATGCATATTTTCTTTAACTAAATTTTTCCAGCCCTTAATCTAATTTGTCTTTATTTCTTATTTTACAGGTATGCTGTGTGTTTCTGGTAATTTTTCTTCAAATTCCAGGTAAAATATTTTTCAGATTTTAATGTAAATGAGCGTTATAGGGTATTGGTTCCCTTATTAAGCATGTGGCTCCCATTTTCATCCCACGAAAAACAAAGGATTGAAGCGCTGTTTGTTTTGTTTCTTATTTTTGTATTTTTTGTTAGAAGTGAGCACCCATGAAAACAAAAAGAACGGAGTCAATCGGTGCCGTAATCGCTTGTTTTCGAATAGGATGAAAATGGGAGCATGAGATTACTGATGACACACATACCCTAGTCAAATGTAGTTTTTCTCTACTCCAGTATACTTCGAAAACAATTCACTGAAGAAATTTACTAGGCATGTAACGAAATGAGTTGCATTGCAGATTGCCTAAATTTATAGTGAAGATACGACGCAATTAAAAAAGGCGCGCTTTATCTATCTGAATAAAATATATCTAAGTTATACCCCATGATGAAACCCAGCCGTATAGGTCTCCGACAAATTTCTTTCTTAGCGTTTTCCGCTACATTCCATCAACAATTTATTACGGTTTTGTTTTCGTTGTCCATTTCTCGCTTGGAATGAAGTAATTAAAATAGTTCCACTATCCACTCAAGCCAGATCAGCCATCCGAAAAGTTTTTAAACTCCAGCCAGACCCCAAAATAAGCCACAATCATCCCGATATTCTAACTCCCGTAAACAAACACAATTTCCCATAAATTATTCGAACTTTCTTCTTCGAGAACGGCGTGGGTATTGGCTGTTGTTTTAGGTCTCAAGTCCAGGCAAGGTCAACCCGCCGACGGAGCCCAGGCGGCGATAAGCGAAGAAAACAAAACATACAAAGCAATCTGCTTCCATTTTCACCTCTTATCGCAATCGAGGTCTCTCTTCTCTGCTTTGGTCGTCACCGTCACCGCTGATCCTACTGAGCAGGGCCACGAAACCGCCGCCTTCGGCGGTGTTAAAAGCCATACATATATCTAGCTGAAGCTGATTGTTGTTGCTGTTGCTGCACCAGTTGATATTAGTTTTCTTTGCCCAAATAGACGCATTCGTGGTTGCCATCTAAGACGGGAATAGGGAAGAGGTGATCATCGCAGTACCACTACTACCGAGCAGGGACGTCTCTGAAAATAGCCTCACGGGAACAAAGTCGCTTTCGAGACTGACCGACGCAAATAAATATCCCTTCCGGATAGGGAACGTTAATCTTTCGGAACCTATTGTTGGATGTATTGATGCTTGGCATTGTGGAAAAATAGACTAAGAATGAGGTCGACTTCGTCGTCTTGACTCCTTGCACCGGTGTGTATTGATTGAACAGACAAACTTAAAGGTCCATTAGACATGGACAAACATTTGCCATTGTATTTTGACACCGAACTAAGGTTGTCATAATGTTCTCTGCTTGGAGAAAATGTATAATACTACAAAATAAGGAATATTTTAAAACATAAGTTTTGCCCAAGAAGTATTCAAATATTTCAGAAGGGAACATCTCAAGGCCCAAGTGGCGGGTCTTAGCCATGACCGCTATTTTCATATGTGTAAGCCCATATTCGACTGCAGGGTCCTGTGGCCTTTATTTGGGAAAAGTACACTTGTGGTAGACAACGTGAGCGTGGTGTCGTTGAGGTAGTTCGAAGGTGCGACTACTCGAGGGTTAAACAAGTTTATTCCTCCAAGGTCATAAACAGTAACGATGAGGTCGATTTTATGCCAGAGGAGTACTCTTTCGGGGTCTAAAAGAAATCTCAAAGTCTATCGAGTCTGCAAGCGTAGTCAATCTGAATCGTGTTGAAGTACATCTTGAATTTCCTTTTGAAACGATTCTCAAGTCCTTTTTATGTCACTTTAACCACACCTGAAAGCCTGTGAAGCCGCCTTAACCCTTCGGAAACCATCTAAAATCTCTTGAAATTCCTCCGAAATGCCTTGGATTACCTTGGGATTTCTCCTGATGCTCTCCTGAAAGCATCCGAAGACTTTGAAATCTACTGATGCGCCCTTAAACTTTTTGAAACGGCATTTGAAACACTCCTGAAGGTTACACGAAAGCCTGTGAAACAACTTCGGTCCTCCAAGGAATTTTCCAGAAATTCCATCAAATGCCTTGAAACTCCTCTGTAACCCTCCTGAAACCCCTCTGATACTCATCTGACTTCCTCAAGAAGCCCAACTGATGTCACCTGAAAGCCTGTGAAGGCCTCTGAAACCCTCTGAAACATCTTGAAACACCTCTGGCGACAGACGACGGAAAAAATACTCACATTCTAAATGGTCACCTTCCACAAGACCATGGTCCATACATTTTTTTTTGCAGGGGTGTTGAAATATCAAGAAAAAAAAATGTGGTTTATGGACAGCCCTTCTAGATGTTCGCACCATGGATTCTGTTCAACATACCTCGTGCTGCGCCACGATTCCGATCAAACGGTCGGCGAGTATGCGGGTGCTCCCGATTAAGTTTAGAGATTTTCAAATTGCGAAATTTGTATAGAGCGTCATTATTGGTCAGCATACCCAACTTCCAGCTGTTAGCGCTGGAAACTATATGCTATAAAGGTTCTTGTCCACACTTTTCGCTGCTGATGCCAACTGGGAGCATTCAATAGAAATGTAAACAACTTTCATGACATTGATTTAGAATTTCTTCAGCAATTTCTTAGACATATTTTCAAGTTTTTATTTCTTATTGTTATCCACAATTTCTGTTGGAAATGCTTCGGTAATTCCTTTGGCAATTTTTTTTCAAAATTTCCACCTGGAATGTCTTTGGGGATTCCTTCAGAAATTTATTTGTTGTTTCCTCCGATTTTATTGTAATACTTACTTGATGGGCTACAACTCGTAGCGGTGAGCCTACGCTGAATGAAGTAGCCGCCTCCACTGGCCTCGGTCCTGGGCCAATCGCTTCCAGTCGCCCTGAACGTTTAGAGTCCTTAGGTTCTCCTCAACTGCAAAAAGCCAACGTGTGCGTGGCCTTCCACGAAGCCGGCGACCCCTTCCTGGTTCTCTGCTGAATATAATTTTAGCTTGTCGTTCCTCCGGCATACGAGCTACGTGTCCAGTCCACCACAGCCTGCCGTGTTGTATTTGCTTCACTATATCCATCTCTTTATATACCTGGTACAATTCGTAGTTCATGCGACGCCGCCAGATGCCGTCCTCCAGTTTACCGCCGAGTATTGTTCGCAGCACAGTAAGAGTTTTGTCTTCGTTTGCAGCCGCAATCCGTCTTTTCACCTCGCGGGTTTCATTATCGCACGTCACAAGAGTACCAAGTTAAACAAATTCATCCAAAACTTCAAACTTTTCCCCACCTAGCACCACTTCGTCACCACTACCACGGCCCGACGTTGAACACCAGCAATCATGTACTTAGTCGTTGTGGCGTTAATCGTAAGTCCAATCTTCGCAGTCTCCCTCTTTAAAGGTACCGTAAACCGGCGTCAAATTGATCTCCGGGTCGAAATTGATCAGACGTTTTTCAGTTAGATTAAACATACTTTAAATAGTTTCCTTCCAAATATCATTATGTAGGAATCATATACTAAAGGATACATGTTAGGAAACTATTCAAAACATGCTTTATCTTACGGAAAAACGTCTGAGAAATTTCGTCCCGGAGATCAATTTGACCACGGTTTACGGTACGAACTCCTCTTCCACGGCCCGACGGTCGATTCCGAAGATGTCGATATCGTCCGCGAAGCCCAGCAGCATCTGCAACTTCGTGACAATGGTTCCGCTCCTGTGCACACTAGCTCTGCTTATCGCTCCTTCCAGTGTTTTTGAACAGTAAGTTCGATAGAGCATCGCCCTGCTTCAGTCCGTCAAAGATTATGAACCTTGGTTGATTTCAAGACCGAGTTCTTGGAGTATTTTCTGAAGGAATCCATGGATTATTTTTTGAAAGACATCCCTAGAAGATTCCCCTGGACTTGGAATCCTTGGACAAATTTATGGAGGAATCTAATTAGGATTTTTTGAAGAATTCTCCAGAGAAATTTCTGAAAGAATTCCTGGAAGAATTTCTGAAGGAATGTTCGTAAGAATTTTCGTGGAAGATTTTCTGAAGAAAACCTTGGATACATTTCTGGAGAAAACTTTATTTTTTTTTTAAATGACCACTCTCGCTGAATGCATTTCTAAAGGTTCCCGTGCAAGACTTGCTGGGAGAATTATCTTACGGATTCCTGAAAACATCTGCGGAGGATATTTTTAAAGAAACCCATGGAAGCTTCTCTATAGAAAGTTTTGGATAAATTGCTGATCGTTTACGGAAATTCTGAAGGACATTTTAGAGGAAATTGTGAAGCAATGCATGGAAGATGTTCTAAATAAGTTTCAATATCGAAAGGAAACCAGAGAAGGTTTTATAAAAAAAAAGTTCCTAAAAGTTCTGGGGTAATCTCTAGAAAACTGGAGAAAATTTCTGAATTGCCAGATTTCGTGAAAAATTCCCAGGAAGATTTTCTGAAGGAATCACTGGAAGAAATAGCTGAAGGATTTTTGGAAGAATTTCTAAAGATATGAGAAACTACAGTATGCGGCAGGAAAAAATGCGAAAGTGTTTTTCAACTTCAAACCTCATTTTCGTCCATTTGACATTAACCAATCTATGTTTCAACGTTCCATGATCTATAATAGGCTAGTTTTCTGAAAAGTTAATTAAAAAAAATTCCCATTTTGGTCACTAACCTTTACAGGGCGGCGCCTGAAGATGAAGACCACCAGAATTTTCAAACCGCAGAAAATCGCACAGGTCGCTAAATTGCGCATCTGATAAAACAAAATTTTAGCCGGGGCCCGTGGCGTAGTTGGTCACACGTTCGCTTCATATGTGGATGGTCATGGGTTTGATTCCCAGCCCCGGCACTTGCAATTTTTCGTCAGTTGCTTTTCCCCCCGAGAGCAACTGACACTGACCCTCTTCTGAGCCCCATGGCTCAAACGGACCCAGATACCTGGACATCGGCGAACTGCTACTCATAATGGACCCCCAATCGGACTGGAAAGGAACAACGGCCATCCATCATCATCCTTGTGCTCATCATTCTACTAGGTATAAAGTAGAAAAAGTGAAAGCAGCAGAAAGGCAACCAGTTCGATAAAGTAGAATAGAATCTAGGCGCTGTACAAAAAAAAAAAATGTAAGTGCAGCTGTCAATTGAAATTGCTCACGTAGTGCCCCAGTGGACAATAGAGCTGTACATTAGGTTAAGTGATTAAGAATAAAAAAAATAAAAAAAAAACAAAATTTTTGATTTTCTCTACAATATCATCAAATATATGTACTTATTTCATCTGGTATGTGAAACTACATGGATCTGGATCAGTGTGGTCTGGTTGTTTGTCGAATTTGAGCTAATTTTGTTACTGTTATAGTCATTTTGTTTAATGACCATTGGGCGCGCAGTTTATTGATATCCGCTTATTAGGCCTACATTATCACATGTTAAACATCAAATATGTTCATTTTTATTTTTCAGTGCTAGAATATAGACATTGACTGATACATTGTCATGAGAGAATACACATATCTATATATATAAAAATGAATTTCCGTCTGTCTGTCTGTCTGTCTGTCTGTCTGTCTGTCTGACCGCTATGCATTCGGAAACTACTGAACCGATCGGTGTGAAATTTTGTATGCAGATGCTCTTAAGACCGGGGAAGGTTCTTACCCAAGTAACATTTTAAGTTTTGTTCGGCTCTACAAGAGATCTTCATGACCAATTTTATAAAACTTGCAATAAAACTGAATCATACATCAAAACCTCTTGATAACCTCTTTAAGAGCATCTTCCGGCTAAGTGGACCACTCTCGAAGAGGTTTTGCAAACCGCATTAAGAGTAGAAAAAAACCCGCTTTAAAACCTAGTTGAAATATTTCCCATTCTCGATTGTTGTTGTTGTTTTTTTTTTCAACAAAAACTATGACAGCTCAAGATGCAGAGAAGCTTCTTCGATGGCACGTAAAGTTCAGGAGGATACATCATTCGTAAGTAGGAAGCGATAATTTCAAAGTAATATTTTAGTAGTTATTGTGATTGTAGGCTTATGCGCATTCGAATTTAACGTGAATATTGGGGTTACAGAATCATAAAAATAATGCGCTTCGAAAATAGCGAATATTATCATCTTGGAATGAAATAAATCAATATGTGAATTTAGTACAACTATCTCGAATCACAAGAAAACCCAGCTGAGAGAGTTTATTTATGTGTATATGTTATGGAAATGGTGACAAACTATCAATTCATTGCTAATTTATACAAAATTAACTATTTTCCATTCACGCAAGCTATTTCTTCAATATGGCGACGACCATAATCAGCGAAAATATTACGAAAGCAAGTTTACTTTTATGATGACCGCAATAAACCTAGAAGTTTCGTAGTTTCTGTTTTTCCACCAACAGATGTCGTTATAAATCGAACGGATCGCCATCTGTTGAGTGTATTAACAGTTTTATTGTGGTAATAATGATTGCCAGAAGGTTTACATATTGGAAAGTTTTGTTTACTCTTGAAATCTGTCTTTATGGATATCTTCAAGTATACTACAAAACATTTTATCAATGGATTTCATAAAAGCAGTCATAAAACTGTGAGTTTTAATTATTGCTGTAATAAAACCTTAATAAAAATCAAACAAAACCAATCAGCAATGGAATTGTTACTTGGGTAGCTAGGTGTGAGACCTCTCCTCCCTCTGAAAAGGGGGGCTCCCATACAGATGAAGTTGCGGGGGACTTCTCTAGGACTAGCTCTAGAGAGCTGCATGACAGAAAACACAGTAGGCAGGCAGTACGACGTTTGACGGGACAGGAAGCGCTGGAGCGTGCAATAAATAATGAATGTGTTTGAAACCTGCCGAAATTATTTTATACATCTCGGAACCACCTGCATTGCTTTTGCCACGGATGCTTGCGATTTTGGTTCCGGATGTCAGCGTCAGAATCGGATTAAGGACGTAGCTATCCAGGGCCTTTGTGATGCTAAAGGCGATGAATGATGGTGATTGCGAACCGTTGGAAGTCCTGGCAGAGGATTGATAACACTAAATGGTGCGTAGACCTTTGACAGACAATATCAATTGCATTAACGGCCCGAGAATACTGCTAGGTAGGATCAAGGGCAATGTTGGCGATGATCCACTATATAGTGCAGGTACACGTGGACTTGAATACATGGAATCTCGGAGTACCGGGGCCTAACATGGTACTGCTGTATGGAAAATGTATTGCAGTTTAAAGGATGATGTACATAGGCGCCAACTTAGGGGGGGGGCAAGCATGGTTTTGGCCCCCCAATATTTGACGATTTTTCGATTTTCCCATACAAAAAATCAGAAAAACCAGACTTTGCCTCCCCGATACTTTGGCCAAGTTGGCGCGTCTGATGGTGGATGACAATTAGTATAAATTTCCAAAATCCTTGATTCACCAATCTATGCTCAAATAGCTTAAAATGATTGTGCGATATTTGCCAGAAAACCGTTCGCCAGAAAACCATTCGCCAGAATGACAAACGCCAGAAAACCATTTGCCAGAATGTACTATTTGCCAGAATACTATTTGCCCGAAAGTACTATTTGCCAGAATGTACCAATCCCCAGAATTTAATATTAATTATTAAATTCTGGGGATTGGTACATTCTGGCAAATGGTACTTTCGGGCAAATGGTACTTTCGGGCAAATAGAAATTTTCTTCATTTCCTAAGAATTAATTTCAGTCCATTAACATAAAAAATGTCGTCAGTTTCAATCTTTTACTATAATTTGATATGTTCACTGTAAGGATGATCTCCTGGTTTGTTTCGATAAAGGACGAGAACAACGAAAACAACTGGAAATGATTCACCGGTAGTTATTGAGCAAAGAGAAAATCGATGAAGAGAAATCGATCATTACAGATACGCCTGTATGATACTAAGCGCGAGACTTCGATGTAACTAGGCTATGAGCCATTTTACGAGACGTTTTGGATCAGCTGATCACTCATTTCATGAATGAAAATTTGATAGGAGGTCGCGTCCAAGCCCGTGAGCAGAGAAGAGAAGGGCATCTCAGAACAAATCGAACACACGAAAAGTGATTAATTCTAGGCGTGAAAAATCGACTAGATTTATTTTGTTTCTGCTCATTTCGTTTCCATCGTGTATAAACGTCAAAACAACTGCATGGATCAAAGTGTATTGATTATTTCAGATATAATCAAAATTAATGAACAGATGACGTCATATCGATGATAAATTACCTTATTCTTCAAATTTTGTTTCATTGAGAGCATATCAATTGTTGTTTCGACCACTATTGCAATAATATGGTACACGTACCAAAGATGTTTTTTACAATTGCAGGCTGTTATAAAGCATCATAATGGTGGTTTGCCAATTTTTCTAAATTATCATAACGATTTTATACATATTCCCATCACTATTATATCGTGTACCCTATTTACGGTTTTAAGAGATAAGCAACTTTGACTGTGTCCCCGAAATACATTCTAGTTAAACAGATTTTTTTTGCGAATCAGTTTTTGAGTTAGTGTACCTGCCTCCGAAATACTTTGCTCATTCGTGTCAACACGGTTGAAATTTTGCGTGTAAAAAGTGTGGCTTCAACCGCTAGGTGTCGCGACCAACAGCATGAAATATTTATCAATTTCTGACTCGGGAGATGACCTTCTCTTCTCTGCCGTGAGTGTGAATATCAATATCAACACTGTTGTCGTTCCGTAAAATATACTATAAGTGCATAGGTCCACAAACATCTGGTATGGTGAAAATACTGCTGACCGAAGTACATTAGGCTGATTGGTCAATGGATAGAATGGTGATCACGAATCGCTATTCAGTGATTATGGAACAGGAATCGGGACGGTTTCTTAAATTTGTTTGGTTTTCCAATAATTAGCTGATACTTCTACAATATTATTATTTCCGTATTGTTCTACCGCAATCAACAATTTATGTCAAAATCTAGTCTTACTAACTAAGAAGAACAGCCTATGTTTAAAAGAAGGCAAAATTCACTGGTTGAACATCTCAACGGTTTCGTTGCAAAAAAGTATTTTTCTATAACTAAACTATTCTCTCCCCAAGTAACTTTACATGCAACTTTAAGGTTGATTTGAAGTGGAAATGGTCAATTATAGAATCAAATTAAGATTTCACTGGTATAATCTTAGTTCAGTCGCATAATTGCCATTTCCACTTTAAATCAACCTTAAATGTTCATGTAAAGTAATGATTGTTCTAGATACACCGTATATCTGCATGCAATAAGGCTTCAGCACCGTGGTTACTTGGCTAGTTCAAATAGTGAATTTTTCCTTCTTCTAAACACAGGCTGTTCTTTCTAGTTTCATTATAAGACTAGTTTTTGACATAAATTGTTAATTATGTTAGAACCATAAAGCAATATTGGTATTGCGGGACTAATAGTTTAATTATCGAAAAAATAACAGATCTTAAACCCGTTTATTGTTCCTATATTTAAAAGAAGGAAAGATTCATGGCGAAAATACAGTAGCTCCAACTTCAACAGTTATTTTAACAGCATAAAAGGAGAAAACGAATAAAAAATATGGCCATTTGGCACTTTTTGATCAAATGACATTCGACCCAACGTCCTTCAGTCGAATGCCCTAACACCATTGATATTATGATTCTACAACAGTTAGCCGGAGCACCATTAGCCATAATACCAAAGCCCAAATATGTTAAGCTCACATACATGTTACAATTACCGCGATAAGGGAATATATTGGTTAGAAATGGCGCAAATAAACTAAGAAGTTCATCCAGAAAGAACAGCAGATGATTAAAAGAAGGAAAAAACTCTGCTGGAATTATTAGAAATAATTTCCTCAAAAACAAGCTTTTTAAAGCATTTGATCAAGTGATATTCGGCCTAATGGTAATGGCTTTCGGGCAGTGACAGTCAGGCTAATGGTATAGGTAAAACCGTCACTTGAGTTATTATTTCTGTGTATTTTACTCGTTGCTTCCAATAGGTTTTTGTTTATGGTATTCGATTGATTTAAGTGTGTGATCAACAATTCTGGATTATTTTGCTGTTTGGCACAAAAATTATTATTTGAAGAGATCATGTTATTGTTATTGTCGAAAGACAGATTAAAAATTACTTTCAATTGAAAGCAGGAAATCTTTGAAAAATATAAGTAAAGCCAAAAATTCCATATCAGTAAAAACTGGGAAGAACATCCTATGTGTTGAAGAAAGGAAAATCTTTGATGAGTATTAATCAAATCCCGTCAAAATAATATTTGATCAATTGGATCCACATAATGATCAACTTGTCCACAAGACAAATTTGTGGAAATGTTTTAATTGAAAAAATAAGCTGTAGTGCGCAATAAAATATTTGAATAACATCGAAGATTTAATGTATTGTGAAGTTTGAAAGGTTTAAGTTCACATCATTTTTTTGTTTCACAGTGATTTACCCGTTTTCAAACTATAGGCTTTTCTTTAAAAGTTACTCTAAAATCATTTCTTGTTTGCTCTTACATCAGTTTCGGCAATTTATTTAACTTTCGCATATAATAAATCTGAACAAAAATAAAATTTTACGTTTTTACAATCGTTATTGTGGGCTAATCGATACCAAACAAATAAAAAACGCGATTTATTTTTCAATAAGAATTTTATAAATTATCATTAGATTGGGAACATTTCTGGATTGAGAACTATGGAAAATTTCTGGGAAATGGTACTTTCTGGGGAATGGTACATTCTGGCAAATGGTTTTCTGGGAAATGGTTCTTTCTGGCAAACGGTTTTCTGGGAAATGGTATTTTCTGGAAAATGTCTTTCTGGCCAATGGCATTCTGGCGAATGGTTTTCTGGCAAATATCGCACAATCCTTAAAATGTATCTACAAGATAAGGGGGATGTTTCATTGGAATCAAATCACACCCTATGGTCTGGGACTGAAGTGACCTTAAGCACTTTTGTAAGGCACCGTCCACAAATTACTATAAGGTAAGGTCGAGCGTTACGGACCATGCAAAATTTTTAGGATTTTCATACAAAAAAGCGTTAGGGCACCGTTATAGTTACGCGTGATAGTGGGAGTAAGCGTGTGCGAAGCGCAAATAAGAATATAAACAACAACAAATCCACGCAAATCCTTTGGACGAGCACTCCACTCTCACTTTGATGCGGTACTTTGGCAGCGCAGTTACGAATGGGAGAGGGGAGGGAGGGATCAAAAAATGCCGAAAGGTCGAAACAAACAAGTCTTAAGGGATGGTAAATTTTAAAAACAATCTCCAGCTATAGTGAAGGGAATTCAAATTTAAATGAGCAGTAAAATTAATCAGAGAAAAGTCTAGCTCCTGCTAGAAAAGGGGGGGTTTCTTGAACCAAATATTTTAGCACTGCACTATTATCCCTTTATAGGGCTGTCCATAAACCACGTGGTCATTTTTTTGGGACTTCTAAACCCCAACACCCCCCCCCCCCCCCCCCGCGTGGTCATTAGTCCATACAAAAGTTTTTATTCGTCCATACAAAATGGTCATTGGCCGAAACCACCCCCCCCCCCCCCTCATGACCACGTGGTTTCTGGACAGCCCCTTATAGGGCCGACAAAACTAAACGAGGTATAAACGCAGACTATTATGGAAATGATTAGGTATATGCATGAATAAATGTACAAAACTATTATTTTAAGAAACACTCAAAAATTAGGTGGCCAATGCCCGTTTGATGTACTTTTCGTCTTAAGACTGCAACAAACAGCCTAAAAAAGATTTCGAAGTATAAAAAGGGCAAAAAGGCTAAACCAATAATATACACTGCGTAATTCAGCTCATGTAAACCTGTTATTTGATTATTTATTAAAACATTCACAAAATCATCGGTTTTACAGTAAGTTTGAGCAATTTTTTTCAATATTTTATTTTCTAATATTTTCCTATAGTACAGTATACTGTTTTTACACAAGAAACATTACAAAGAGGAATGACATATCCCTTTCTAACCGGAAAATTCGCATTTGTCCGTTCCTAACCGTCGCAAACCGCAGTTAACTGAGAAGCCAGCAGTTAGACGCGGTTAACGACGGTTAACAACGAATAAATGCGGATTTTTCCAGTAAGCAAAGGAAGTGTCATTCCACCAGACGGTTACAAAACAAAGGGAACTAAATTTGACATATGGAGATTTTTGAAAGCTGGGAGCGTCAATAATATTGAGAGTTCCCATCCATCTATGAAAAGGGAAAGGACCATTAGGCAGAACGTCATGCAGCCGAATGAACAGTATCCCGAATGGACATTAAGCAGCATTGAACCAAAAAAGCCATCAGGCAAAATGATCATCATTTCGGCATTGTCACACATGTACTTTCCGATACTTATACTTCTCACTCCATCTGAGATTTTTCCATCTTTTAATAATATGCTGCTCTTTTAAGTCACACTGCTAAATAGTTGATCTGAGATTTTTCCTTCTTTAAAAAAATAAGAAATTCTTTCGCATTACACTCCGGGGCATTCTAGAAAGAAAAGATCGACAAAAGATAAAATTTAATCAGACATCTAAACACAAACTGTGTGTTTACCAGGTAATAAGCATGTTCTGATAAAAGTTTGAACTTCTTAGGCAAAAATGTGTAGGTTTGTGAAGACCAGAAATATTTCTATGGTGGTGGGTAAAGGTAAAGGCTCTCATACAGATAAAACATGACTCACAACTCAAAAATAAATCGAGCAAGCAAAACGAAATCAGGCATTTAAAGGGTTTTGAAGGCAAGGAATGTTTCAAAAGCCAAAGGTCTGCGACCACTCCTTCATCCGGGAGCAATACCTCAACATCCTAATGAAACAGAATGCAGAGAATGTCAGCATATTATGTTAAAAATAAACTTAATTTGGCAAGTGGATATTTTCAAAGGCATCTAATGTCTATGATATTGTGAGCCCTTCCAGAGAGTGGGTTTTCATGCAAATAAAATATATTTTTTTACATAACTAGGAAAAAGTGTACGGCCAACCGTTATTAGGGCGAAGTTCATAGAGCTGAATGAAGAATAGCCTGAATGGACATCAGGCCGAATGTTTATTGAATCCACAGGCAGAATAATCACCATACCCTCTTTGTCACACAGGTTGTACTTCATGCTGCTTATAATGCATACTCCATCAGAGATTTTTCCTTCTTTTAGTAATAGGCTGTTCTTTCAAGTCACACTATTACATTATCTTTACGGACCAACTGCTAAAATTTACAACACACCTAATTGTTTTTCTTTCGAGTGGCGTTGTTGTGTAGTTTATGGCAGTTGAACTGTGAACTCTATGGTTGATTTGTCCCTTTAAGTTACATTGACAAAGAGTTGGTTAACACCAAACAATTAAACAGCATTCATTATCTGAGATTTTTCCTTCTTTTGAAATAGGCTGTTCTTTTGCACTGTTATGAAAAAGTGGGCCTTCACGGTTCAATTTGTCCGCATGGTGGCTATGTTCATATGCCGAACAAGTTAGGAAAATTACAAAAGCTTAAGAAAAACTGTGTCGTAGTGCAAGAGCCACAATAAAAATGGGCAATACAAGGTTTGCCGGGTCAGTACGACGTCAGTACGACGTCAGCGAACCTTCCCCGGTCTTAAGAGCATCTGCATCCAAAATTTCACACCGATCGGTTCAGTAGTTTCCGAATGCATAGCGGTCAGACAGACAGACAGACAGACAGACAGACAGACAGACAGACGGAAATTCATTTTTATATATATAGATAGATAGACTAGCTGACCCGGCAAACTTTGTATTGCCCCATTTTAATTGTGGATCTTTCTTTACGACACTTTAGATTGGTTTAGTTCTGATGGTTTTGAATATCTTCTGTTCTCATAGAACTTATGATATTTTCTCAATTTTTCTAATGTTTTTGTTTATTTTCTTAATGTTAATGCTCTCACCCTGATAACAAATTGAACAATTCAAAAATCTTGTTGATCATTTATTTCGTTTATTAGTTATATGGCTACAAATGATATGTAAATCATTGTGTGTATTGATTGGAAGGTTGGCTGCAGAAGCACTTTATCTTCCATTTGAATCATTTGACTTTATCTTATTTTATCTCTGGTTAATTTTTTATGTGAAGGCCTATTCTTTCATAACAGTTCAAAAGAACAGCCTATTTCAAAAGAAGGAAAAATCTCATATAAAGGATGCTGTTTGGTAGTTTGATTGCTAACCAACTCTTTATCAATGTATCTTAAAGGGACAAATCGACCATAGAGTTCACAGTTCAACTGCCATAAACTACACAACAGCGCCACTCAAAAGAAAAACCTTCAATAAAAAGAAGGAAACATTTTGATATTGTAAATTTTAGCAGATGGTCCTTAAAGAAAATTTATTATTGTGACTTGAAAGAACAGCCTATTACTAAAAGAAGGAAACATCTCTGATGGAGTGAGCATTATAAGCAGCAGGATGTACAACCTGTGTGACAAAGAGGACATGGTCATTCTACCTGTGGATTTATTCTGTTATATGAACTTCGGCCTAATAACCGTCGGCCGTTTCCTAGTTATGCAAAAATTTCTTTTTAATTTGCATGAGAACCCCCTACACTCTCTGGAAGCACTCACAATATCATAGACATTCCATACCTTCAAAAATGTCCACATTCCAAATTTAGATTTTTTTACACATATTATGCAGATATTCTCTGGATTCTGTTTCATTAGGATTGTTTGGTTTTGCTCCCAGATGAAGGAAGGGTCGTTGACCCTCAACTTTTGAAACATTCCTTGCCTTCAAAACCCTTCACATGCTAAATTTTGATTTATTTTCTTGATTAATTTTTGAGTTATGATTCATGTTTTATCTGTATGAGAGCTTTTACCTCTGGAGGAATCTCAGAAAGAATCTTAAGTGGAATCCCTGAAAGTATAAATTCCTCGAGAAATTGCTGATAAATTACTGGTAAATCCTGTTTGTATTACTGGAGGAATCCCTTGAATCAATTCCTGGAGAAATCTCCGAAGGACTACCTGGATGCTTGGAATAATGCGTGTATAAACTCCGGGAGGATGATTTCCTGGAGAAATTCCTGGATAAATTGCCGTTTTATTTTCTGATGTGTTCCTGGGGTAATTCTTGGTGGAATTCTTTAAGGTATTTCTGGAGGAGTCCCATATTTAAATCCTGAAGAAATACCTGGACGAATCCCTATAAAATTCCCTGGAGGAGTGCCTGGAGGTATTCCTAAAAGATTTCCTGGAGGAATTCCTAGAGCGATCCCTAGAGGATTCCCTAGGAGGAACCCCTGAAGGAATGTCTGTGCGAATTCCTGGAGGAATATCTAGAGAAAATCCTTGAGAAATTGTCAGAGGAACTCCTGGAGGAATTTCTGGAGGATTTTCTTGAAGAATCGCTGGAAAACTTTCAGGTCGAATCCCTGTATGAATCCTTTAAAGATTTTCTGGAGAAATTTCTCGAGGAATCCCTTGTGGAATTTCTACAGGAATTTCATGAGGTATCTCTTGAGAAATACCTGGAGGAATTCCTCGAGGAATCCTTGAGAAATCTAAAGAGGAACTCCTGGAGGAATCCTTGCAGAAATTCCATTTGGAATTTCCAGAGAAATTTCTGAAGAAATTCTAGGAAAAATAATTAGAAGAAAATCTGGATGTATTATTGGAGAAATCATCGAAGGAATTCCTGGAGGAGTCTCTGAAGAATGTTTGGAGGAATCCCTGAAGGAATTTCTGGTAAATACCTGACCAATCCCAGAAGGATTTCCTGGAGGAAATGCTGGTGGGATTGCAGGAGGGATCTCTTGAACCAATTCCTGGAGAAATCACTGGAGCAATCCTTGTAGGAGAAATTTCTGGAAAAAAATCATTAAGGAAACCCTGGATGAATTTCCGGAGGAATCCCTGGAAAAACTCATGGAGGAATTACTGAAGAAAATATTAAAATACGCAGAGTGAGAGAGATTTCACATCACAATACAAACACATCTCTTGACTTCTTGGCTCTCCATTCGCTTAATCGGCTCTCAAGCAGAAGCTTTCATTGATTTTTTTAAAGAAAATTTTGCCAGCTTAGGATAAGTTTAAAAACAACCATTTATAGAATAGATTCGCAGAAATCATATTAAAAAAAAGGTTTCTGTTAAATTCCTCGGTCGGTGGATGCCAGCGCGGCCATTCCGCGCCCCGATATCTTCGGAATTGACCTTATGGGTTCGGACGCATGCCTGCAAGTGGAGGTCGACGACGAATCCGAAAAGTTGTTGACCATCAACACTCACTGAGGCTTATTCCGATTCAACCGTTTGGCACCGGGTGCCAAATCAGCCCCCGGTGCGTTTCAGCAGCTGATGGCGAAGATGGTAGCCGGACTACGCGGCGTTGAAGTTTTCCTCGACGACATTCTGGTGCACAGCAAAACACTCGCGGAACACAACCGAATCCTGCACATGCTTTTCCGGTGCCTACGTGAGTAAGGTTTCCACATGTAATTCAGTAATCCAGAGGTGATGGTTCCGATGCCAAAATAACCCTACACGATCACATTGTTGACATATCTGTTCGCTCATTTGTATTTCCCGGCAAAGTTCGTACTGCCTGCCTACTGTGTTTTTTGACATGCAGCTCCATATGGACGTCCCCCGCGAAGCTATCTGTATAGGAGCCCCCCGTTCCAGCGACCGGAGAGGTCTCACACCAAGCTAAGAACCTTCCCCGGCCTCAAACATACCCCCATACAAAATTTCACATCGATAGGTTCAGTAGTTTCCGAATGCATAGCGTTCAGACAGACAGACAGACGGACAGACAGACAGACAGACAGACAGACGGAAATTCATTTATATATATATATATATATATATATATATATATATATATATATATATATATATATATATAGATAGATAGATTTAGCGTGTAATAGTGCCTTGAACTTTTCGCATTTTTTTCCTGCCGCACCCTGTATGCTATGCTGTTTGAGAAACTAAAAATAATCCCTGAACAAAATTTCCGATGAATTTTAGACAGATTTATTAAAGAATCCGTAGATAAGGAGGAATATGTGGGGTACCCAAGTAACCACGAAGCCGTATATAAGTGCATCAATTTTGCTAAATATTGATATTTTAAATTGGGAATATAATGCTGCATTACTTTAAACACCCCATTGAAGCAATATTAAAGTCGAAAAGGGCCCCATTAAAATCAAATTAGTGCCACATATTGCAGCACGTTGACAGCCATTGCTAAGGTAAATGCATGTGCTGTACATTTGCATTTGCATATGCTTAATGCGTGCATCAAGAAAAAACAAAACAAAAATCTATTTTTAGCACCGTTTCATTATCGTTGGTACTAATGCCCCCACACATGAATGTTTTTAACCATTATTTTTTGTTGCCGGGTCGGGAGTCGACCCAGAAGTGTTGAAGACCGCCAGATGAGTTCCATACGCGCTGGCGCCTTGGACCGTTTCTGCTTCAGTGATAACAACAGATATTTCATTGACCTTCACGTACCCGACCCACATCATCTCTTTTTCAAAATGCTGGCATTTCGTCAATTTTCATCCAAATTTTTTGAATTTGCCCTCAATTGATCATAAATTGGTGCAAGTTTCTTACACCCAAGTGGCCATGCAATATCCGGAACCATTCCGGGGATATTCCGGATTATACTGGGGTCAGGGAGGGTGCCGAAATGGCTAAAAATGATTATTTCATGTGTTATTATGTTTGAACCATCGATTTTCAGCAAAATTTTCATTGCGAACAATAAAACACAACTGCGATAAGCAGATTTGAATAAGTTGACCCATCCGGATCGCCGTGGCAGGTTCCGCGGGGGCCTCATTGGGGTCACTTCTGGTTTTCATCCAAAATATGTCGTGCGACATATCAAACTTCATGATTTCGAATGACTGAGCAAAAACAATACCCTGAAGTCTGTATCAACTAAAATGATCACCCCGGAATATCTAGCATAGGTTCCACGGGAGTGACATCGGGGACATTTCTGGTTTGCAACTAAAGCCGTGCGACTTATCAAACTTCATGAATTCAAGAGAATGGGGCTGAACAAATTGGCTGAAGTATGAAGCAACTGATATGGCCGCTCCGGAACACCTGAAACAGGTTCCGCGAGGGCCTCTCAAACACAATAACACACGAAATAATCACTTTCAGCCATTTGACAAAACAGACCACTCACCCATCCCCTGACTCCAGTACAATCCGGAATAGCTCCGGAATGGTTGCGGATATTACATGACCACTTGAGTGTAATAAACATGCACCAATTTATGATCGATTAAGCGCGACTTCAAAAAAAAATCGGATGAAAATTGACGAAATTCCAGCATTTTCAAAATGAGTTCTCGAGAGTCGGGTATGTGAAGGTTAACTAAAAGGAAACTGTTCTTCTGTCTCAATTATTGCACTAAGAGGCAAAACGACTATGTCATATGTAATAGAATTCCTGATATCTGATAAATCACTGATCAATACGTAACGCATTTTAGAAGATATTTAATCAACATAGGAAAATTAAAAAACCATTCGCACACTGCTCATATGCCTATTGTGGACCACAATTTGTGGTTTCCATCATTATTGGCATGTGATAGCAGCCAAGGGCCCATATAGCCGAGGCGGTAAACGCACGGGTATTCAGCATGACCATGCTGAGGGTGACGGGTTCGATTCCCGGTCGGTCGAGGATCTTTTCGTAAAGGAAATTTCCTTGACTTCCTTGGGCATAGAGTATCTTCGTGCCTGCCACACGATATACGCATGCAAAATGGTCATTGGCAGAGGAAGCTCTCAGTTAATAACTGTGGAAGTGTTCATAGAACACTAAGCTGAGAAGCAGGCTTTGTCCCAGTGACGACGTTACGCCAAGAAGAGAGAGAGAGAGAGCAGCCAACAGAAAAGAGAATGGGCCATCTCTAAAAAGGTTTTGCTGAAGAAAGTCGTCGATCGAAACGGGGATTAAGTTGGTCGGGAGTCGGGAGTCGAACCAGCAGTGTTGATGAGCGCTAGAGTAAAGTTGTTCACTCTTCTTGATTTCAATTGTTTACCATTAGAGTCAAGCTTTTATAGTTTTTGCAGTGTTGAATTATTGAATTATCGTTTATCACATTTTAATACACCCTAATGAAAAGAAAATTGTAATGCATCATTACTTTGTTATTGCCAATCTAAAGGTTTATTCCATGACAAAAGTGGAGTAACTGCATTTCGCATTACAAAGGTTGATATTCAGCCCAATTCGTGCAATGATATAATGCTTGTGGTTATTTGGGTATGACCCTTTATGCTCCAAAGGGTTAATCCAAACAATATAAGTTCCTCATAGAGGTCCTCCAATATGTGATTATGTGACCGACTCATACTTACACAAGAGCCCAAAGCATGTCAAATTACATAGACGAACAAGACTATGAAATGATTGATGCACTGCCCTTTAATAATGAAAGCACAGCTCCCAAAAAACAAGTTTCGCTTGTCCTTTAAATTAATATCCCATTCAACCACAAGCTTCTTATGAGTCACTACAATGACCTCTTCATCGACCCATCCTCTCCCAATAATTATCTTTTGTTTACATCTTCTGCCTTTCTTCCCATCCTCGTCAAACATCATCATCACTTTTTTTTTCACCGTTCCCTCAATGTTTGTTTTCCCCGGACAACTGAATCAATTCTCACCTCACCCTCATTCATTGATGCTGGGATGCTGCTGCTGCTGCAAGCCGATCTATCATAATCCCCTGCCTGCTGGTCCGCTCCAGTTCCAAGCACCATCATAATAAGAAGACATTGTTAAAAGGAAACCGCCGATAATCCAATCCCCTTTTCTCACCATCCACCCGCAAGGTTCTGCTGCGAAGATGCAGCACTGCATTTTTTGGGAACTCACTCTCTTCCTTGCTTGGTGGCGCACCGTTCTGTGCGTGCGGTATCACCATTCACTCACTCTCTTCCTTTTGCGCGATGCTTCTTCACCTCGCTCTCGCTCTCTGATCTGTTGCACGCGCAGCTAAACCGCCGTCTGCTGGCTGCCCGAGCCCGAGCCCGGTCGCTAGGGTTCTGGAGCGCCGTCCATCCGGCGATCCAGTTAGTCTGTGCTCGTGCGTAGTTCCGAGAGTACGCTGGAGGATTTCTTGCGCGCGCGCTCGGTTTTGTTCCAAGCCAGGACGAACGACCACACAGCATACACGTTCCCAGTTCTCGTATCGAATCGATTGTTGTTTACGACGCGGCGACCGCTGGAGTTTTTCGATTATCCCCGCGTGCGTTCTTCTTCGCCCGCCGTCTTCGGGGCGGTACCGTCGTCGGAGTGATCGCTTTTCCGTCGTGTTTCCCGTGACCCGTGCAGTGGTGTGTCTTCGCGCCGGTGTGCCGTCGTCCGTCGTCGTCGTTATGCATAGAGAAGCAATAGTGAATCAGTGATTAAAATCTGTGAGTGAATAACAAGGGGAGCAGCCTGGCAATATAGTGCAGGCATAGTGAGAGTGCTGAGAATCTGTTTTTCCTGTTGGTGGATTACGACCCTTGAAGGGTTTCTGTGGAGTGCACCGAGAAGAAGGGGAGCCATGAAGCGGCGCTGGTGGTGGCGGCGTGTATTTTTGGGTAAATATTTTGGTTCCACTCGCGCGCGCTGTGCCATTTTCGTCAATTATGGTCTACCGTCGGAATAATTACGTGGTATGAAGATGTAATGATGGGGGACCTGCCGAAGTGATCCACGTTGGGCAGGCAGGCTGCTGGGCTGAGAGAGGGAAAGTTTTTGGCTGATGATGGAGCTGCATTAGGAAAAGATGTGGAATTGATGTAACGGTGAACCGTGGAAAGATCATTCGACTTCTTTCCATCTTCGTCCAAGATACGATGGGAGGGCCGAGACGTGATGAGATGTCGGGGCCCATTGTTTCAATGTTGTGCTACATTCTGGGTCTGTGAGAGAGTGGTTTTGAATAATTATATCATTTTCTTCTTGTGTTCGGTGGGATGGTTGGCTGTCTGAGACGGTTCAGAACAAATGTGGCCCTGACATCATGGATGCGGGTGTTTTCAGCTGAAACGTGGCGAATGAAGCAAGAATGCCGGGGAAAAAAAGGTTGCCGGTGTTTGAAATCTGAACCATGCATAAGCGGAATCATGGGACCATCGTTGCCGTTGGCCAACACATGGCGAACATAAGGATTTTCACTTACGATCCGTCTTCGTTAACGAGTAATGGCAATTAACGCTACGAGAAGGATCATAAGGATGGAAGAAATACGAAGAAGGACGATATGTCGTCCTAACAACGAGAACAGCAGATCATTTACATAAATTTCCAGAATAAAAAAATGTGCTAACAAGCGGCGTAGGCAGAGGAAACTGCATGTTATGAGAAGTTTAGTCTGGAGCCATTGAATACTGTGTGAGAGTATGCGCTTCAGCCGTCCTCTGTTAAGTGTCTTGAAAGTGAAGTGCACTGCAGATCCTGATAATTGAAAAACCAAACTTTCCCATTAGGAAAGTTCATGTGTGCGTTGAAGATTCTTAATGGAAAATCTTGAAATTGAATATGATCTGTGGCATCCGGGGCAAGAAAGTGAAGCATGCTTGTGTTTCTATAAATTACGGAAACGTTGCCATTCTTTGTTCTACATTATAAAAGATAATGAAGACAAAACATCGAATGTTTTCAAGGGGCAATAAAAAGGTCATCAGTGAAAATGGTGGAAAATTACATCTACGTTACTTATAAGTTTTCCTGATTGAAGATACAAAAGTACCTGTAGTGACACAGCTTGTCATAAAAAGGAGAATTGAACGCGCACAGTGGAAGCTTCCTGAAGCCGATGAAGATAAAACATGTGAAAAAATCATTATTGTGATTAGATTGTTTCTCGAAAAAATGAAGAAGCTTAACAAAAACAAGAAGAGATTGTGAAAAGTGCTCTGCTCAATGCTGCTAACGTGTAGTCAAATAAAAGACAAGCTAGCAAAATAAAATAACAGAAAAATAATCTGTGAATGTTTTTGAAAAGCTGACTTGATTCCTGCAAGTTCGACGGCCGGTAATCTGGTGAGATCGTTCTATTATGATTGCGATGAAGATGATATGGAAGAGCAAGTGGTCTGAACAGTGATTTCAGTATGATCATTATTAATCTATATTCAAGCATATCGTGTACCAAGTACTTAATATATCAAATATCCATGCTTTTTGTAACCTTCTTGAACAGGCAATAATGGGCGGCACAGTTTAGTTGATATAAGAAATTTTCGTGGTTGATATCCACTAAAATTTTAAAAGTAAAAGCGTTTTTATGCTACGATTAGAAAAATAACATTAAACAGACTTCTCCAACACAATTATTTTTTTTTTATAGGTTGAGAGCAACACGATGGCTAAGTGGGATAGTGTGGGGCTATAAATGCTGTTGATAATCGTATGTATCCTAAACAAGAAGGCATAACTACCATAGGCAGGTTATTCAAAATAACTGGAATAGGCAAAGATTTGGACAAATTTGAACTGCTGAAACTGAATGGAATATTGTTCGATTTGCAATCTCTTTAAAGTACAGCGCAAGAATTTTAACGTAGTATGATGTTATGATCCTGAAAGTAATCCCATTTTTTTAATAGCCAACGGAGTTATGGGCAGGTGCTGTTGTAAAACTGACGTGCTCAATATTCCTTGTTAGCCTGGTGCTAATCGTTACTTGGCCGTTTGATCAAATATATAGCTAGTCGAACGAATATTGTATGTGAAGCATTGTCCAGTTAGGATTGGAACGCAAAGTATAATTAGTTGTGACGCTCTAAATGATCATAATCATCATTCTTTTACAACAGTCTGAACATAAATTAGTCTTCTTTTATTGTTGAAAATTCCATCGATTTTTTCGTAACGAGTGAAAAGTTATTTCCGATTGAAGACATAGGAAGGAAAAAAAAATCTTGCACATACACGTTAAAATTTTAGTGTGGTCAAGTACGAACAAGCCCGTGCGCAGGGGGGGAGGGAGTTGGGTGTTAAACCATCTCCCCCCCCCATTACCAATGCTTCATACACTAGGCGCCCCTTCGCCTTTTGCCAAAATTGGGAAAAATTCCTCCCTTGGCACCACTTCTGTGCATGGGCCTGGGTACGACAGTAGCGAAAAATGTTAATATCTCCAAAGCCAATATGTGTGATGCTTTTGGCAATGGGTTGTCCCACTTTTAGCTGAAACTGAGTAAGAAAACAAAGGATTTCTCGATTTCTAAGTAATACCAACTCAGCCACCGAGTAGAAATTTTTCACGGTGTATGAAATGCAATAATGCTTCCTACATCTAGTATTTTCAATTGTAATATTGGCGTGGCCAAGTGAATGTTTGTTCAAAACCTTTGGCTGCTATCATATTTATCGTTCATTTAATCTTCTTTCAAACTAACACTTATCTTTCGAGTTACATGATAAAATATTTCGTACCGTGTAGCTACTACCATTTTCATCAATTATTTTTTATTGCTTAACCAGTTTTTGCTATTCAGTTGATAACCGTTTCGGGTAGCTTTGTGCCCGGACGGATAGTGCCACCAAGCATTTAGTTGCATGCTGATGGGGAGCACGGATTCGATTCCCGCGAATGTTGTCAGGAAAAAAAATCGGTTGTGCTACTAAGTGTTGCACTTTTACTAGAGGACATTTGAATGATTACGCCAAAAATCTTGTATGATAGCTCTACTCTAGTAACATTTTTTTTTAGCCAAATAGGGTAACCATAGAATAAAAAGTATAAGCTTTTATCACAGTTTTGAGAACCTCTACAAAACTAATTGGCTATCAAAACGTTACACAGGTATCTAGATATTTTCTCATGGTCAAAAGCTTGTAGTGAGAAATGGTGATCTTGGAGCCCCAATTTGTAGAAGAGATTATTTGCCAATTTGAGGGTTTTCCATGGGTAGCAAGCCATTTTTTATTGTGAGGAATGGACTGGATTGGTAACTTCTTCGCCATTACGCTGAAGTAATATGTATTTTTTTTATTTATTCTTCTATTAACTAGAGGGGTACCTAGGAGGATCTAGAAGTACCCTGTCTAGTCTAGTCAAGAGCAATGATTTGCTCTTACGCTGTAAACACGTTCTATGCGATACTAACCACTTGCTACATATAAAAATATCTCATTATCCGAAAAAAGGTTATCTTTTTAAAAGTTGTATAAAAGCATGATTAGGGCCCATATAGCCGCAGCTGTAAAGCTGTGGGTAGTCAGTATGATCATGCTGAGGATGATGGGTCCATCCATCTCCGATCGGTCTAGAAACTTTTCATAATGGCAAATTTCTTGACTTCCAAGAGCATCTTCGTGCCTGGCCAACGGTATACACAAGTGAAATGGTCATTGGCATTGGCAAGCTCTCAGTTAATAATTGTGGTACTAGCATAGCATAGCATGAATACTTGCACAAATCTTGGATGGAGTTGCAAAGCTGAATATATCCATTAACATAGATAATGTCGCTGCTACAAACAATGCGATAGACCCACTCAGCTCCACTCCACACACCTGACAAAGTCCTTGAAAGCATTTATATAGTTCTATCATCAACTTTGAAAGAGCCCAGAGCTGAAGCAGCTTCCAATAGATGATCGGATATTGAAAATAGCGAATTTTCAATTCTGGTTTATAGTGTAATCAGAAAGATCTCGCCTAGTTCCAGTTTTCCATTTTTCGATCATTTCCACTCAACGGACAGCAGCACACAACACTATATTACTATCATGGTTGACGGGAGGTGACGGAAGTTGCACAATTATTACAGAGATTACTTTTTCACGATGGACAATGCTTTTTTTTTTCTTCTAAAAATCCCCGCAAGATTAATATGGTTGGAAATCGCGAAACGGTAGCAGCTGTAGGCTTAGGAAACACAAACGCAAAAAAGGATTGTCCAAGACAAAGAACGGCGATTAAGAAACAAGATTCTAGGCACCGCTACCACCCACACTACTACTGTGGCCATGAGATCCTATCTTTCGGCACCTTGTTCGGCACCGACAAACACTTGCTCTCCCGTACACATTATTCCCGAAAACTAGGTCGCAGCAGTGCCATTTTTTGATTCATATTTTTCTTAAGAAATCGTTGTGTTCCGCGGAGAAGGCACCGCATGCAGCACATCGCAGTTTTTTTCTTGCCCTTCATCATGACGTGCGACGGGCGTTCGACGAAAAATGTTCACAACCTCACAAAATGTCACTATTTTGACCGCACTCCACGCACTAATCCTAAGAATTTCTTTTAATGCAAGGTATGCACTTCAAACGGAATCGCTCAAGTAATTTTCGTTCAGTGCATTATTTTTCCGTGACCGGAATGGTCAAGAAATTTAACACAGCAAGCCCCATTTGATTTGACGTTTTGTTTCAGCTCCGTACTAGGATCCGGAATAAAGCGACGCTTTGTTATTTCTTGAGCGATTCCTTGCCTGAATTTCCCACGCATCGAGATAGGCCAAGAAATTTCTTGCGATCAGCGTACTACCCATAAGGACGCAAAAAAGTCACCTAGAAAAAATCGGGAATCGTTCAAGACAGAACGCGAAAAAAATCGTGTCAAGCAAAACAAAACGCGTCAGATCGCGGTACTTCTCATAAATGCTGCGCTGAGTAGCAGGCTTTGTCCCAAGTAGGACTTTCTGCCAAGAACAATACGAATACATAATATGATTCAGCTTTGAAATTGCATCTGCGAACAGAGCTCTGTGAGCCAAAGTATGAAGTATGAAGGCGCTAACCTAACATGTAAAAAAATACTTGTACAGAAACATGTGCTGTTAAAGCTTGACTTCACAAATACTGGCGTGAGTGGGAAAGGAAAAAATGATGCGCAATTTGCGAGAAACGTACTCGTCCTCTCGGTGAGACTCGAACTCACGACTCCTACTCACTAGACAGACGCGTCCCTCTACATGATGAGAAGATTCGAAATTGCAGTGGTTAACCTGAATTCACATTCAACTATAAACTGCATCATTGTTAGTCTAGTGAGTAGGAGTCGTGAGTTCGAGTCTCATCGAATGGACGAGTAACTTTTCCTAAAAATTTCACATCAATTTGGCCATTTCGTACTCATGCCAGTATTTGTAAAGTATAGCTTTTTGATACATACAACTTCCTTTCGGCTGATTTAGCCGCAACATCGATAATTAATCGATTTATATATTAGCTCAACAAAAGATAAATGAAGCACATGGAAATATTTTTTTAAGCTATCAAAAGGTAAATTGGTTGATTAACATCTAAATTAATGACTCATGCAAAATATTTCGTGTTATTCAATCAAATTTGATGGATTTAAGCATTTTATGTTAGTATGTAAACTTGCATGCAACTTTTGAAGGGTGACTTGTATGGGAAATATCGTACCTAACATTAATCACTTAAAACTATCAAATTCGATTCGGTAAAACGAAATATTTTGCATGAGTCATCAATTTAGATGATAATAAACCAATTTACCTTTTTGCTTTAAAAAAATATTTCCATGCATAATGGCTTGCAGTCAAAATAGCCCAAAATCGCATATTTTGCCCTATAAATAAAGGTGTAGCTCAAAATTGTGACGTGCTGGAACAAATCTGAGCCCGGATTCGGATTCAGCGGCCCAAAATCTGTCAAAGACACTTAAGTTTGCTCTTGAGACAAAAAAATGTTGCGCTGTGTTGTTGAAATTAGAATAACAATCCTATTAAACTGTGTTCAATATTTAGAGTTTCAAGTTTCACTTTACAGATACATAAAATTAAACATTGACTACCGTAATCCGGAGTCAAACAGACAGTATTAGTTGCCATTCAAATATTACCAAAAAAAACCCGCAAAATCAGTACCGGGTGGATCTCTATAACTACGTAATAGAGTTTTGTTCAAAAAATTTAAACTTAAGGACAAACGTCTTGACATCTCGCTTTAAGCTTTAAGCAGATGGTCATGTGTTGAATCCCAGCTCTGGCACTTTTGTCAGTTGCTTTTCCCCCTGAGAGCAGCACTGTTCCTCTTCCGAGCCCATGGCTCAAATGTGCCCGGATACTTGGTTGGACATCAGCGAAGGCAACCCATAATTGACCCCCAATCGGACTGGAAACAGGAATAATTAACAGCCACACATGAACATCCTCGTGCTCATCATTCTACCATGGTGTCCGGCCATTTGGCCGAATGGGTCCTTGGCCGAACGCCGTTTGGCCGAATTACGATCAAAAGAATTCAGAGGAAGTTTTTGGCAGTCTAGCTACCATTATGATCTTCACAAATATTTCCTTCTTTTAATCATAGGTTATTCTTTCTAGTTTCGATATTTTGGGATTAGTTGGCGTTAAAATTGCCAATTTTTCATCAAATATTTTTCCTTCTTTGAATCATAGGCTGTTCTTTCGAGTTATATTGATGCGGAGAACAGTGGCATGGTCACTTAAGCTCATCATTCATTTTTCGGCCAACCGGCTTTCGGCCAAATGGCGTTCGGCCAAATGACCCGGAACCTTCTACCATGATAGGGTAGAAAGTGAAAGCAGCGCAACGGCAACCAGTTCGATGTATGTAGTACAATTAGAATAGAATACATTTAGGCGCTGTACAAAATGTAAGTACAGCTTCCAATTTCAATCGCTCACGCAGTGCCTTAGTGGACAATAGAGCTGTAAAATTAGGTTAAGTGATTGAATAATCCCGCTTTAACAGTGCATCAAAACTTCAAACGCACAAATCGCAAGAAGCAAGCTTCACACAACAAAGCATTTTATTATTCTGTTCTTGCTTACTTGTAAATAATAAGCTTAAAATAAGAAGATCAGGTGCGCTGGTTTTGTTTACGAAAAGATTTGTGCGCTCAAAATCGTGAGTAGGTTGTGGCAGCCATTTTGGGATTCTAACAAGTCTGTCCTTAAAAAATAATTCCAAAAATCAAAAAAAAAAAAAAACAATAAAAAGGGGTGGTTGAAATTGATCAGCATGCAATAGAACATCGGTAAGGATGAAAAATTGCCTTCTCCGCTAAACTTTGTGCTTCTCAGTCCAAATAACGCGTCAAAACTCTTACAACTAGTTAATTCGGCTATAGGTAATACAACAATATTGTGTACAAATAATGAATTGGAAAGATCTCACCTAGTTTCATATCGTCGGACGATCGCGCATCCAATGGCAAACGTGATTGATTATGCGACGAAGCTTACCTCTTACATGTACAGCAAGGAACAACACAATCATCAAGACTAAACAAAATCTCTGAAGAAATTATTACATTAATCCATGCGGTCTCTTTTTATGTCATTTCTGGGAGTAAATTTTTGAATTTCTCTGTGAGACCATGTTGAAAAAGTTATTTGAAAATGTTCACTGGTAATCTATCGTTCTATCAAAATTTCTTTCATGAAATACATCTTCTTCTTCTTCTTCTTCTTCTTCTTCTTTATGGCTCGACGTCCTCACTGGGACTTGGCCTACCTCGCTTCAACTTAGTGTTCCTTGAGCACTTCCACAGTAATTAATTGAAAGGTTTTCTTTGCCTACCATTGCACGAATTTGTTTATTGTGAAACAAGGACAATGATACACTATGCCCAGAGAGTCGAGAAAATTTTCATAACCGGAACGGAAATCGAATCCACCGTCTCCGGATTGACGATCCATAGCCTTAACCACTAGGCTAACTGAATACATAAGAAATGCATTTAAACCTCCAAAAGTTTCTTCTTTGAACATCATAAAATCCATCCTGTAATTTCACTGATCATTATTGTATATGTACAAGCCCGTTACTGATTACCGACTACCCATTACCGATGTTCCATACACTAGGCGCCCCTCCGCCTTTTGCCGAAACTAGGAAAAACCCCTCCCTTGGCGCCATTTCTGTGCACGGGCCTGTTGAATATGTATATGGAAAAATGGCAACGTTCAGTAATATCTACAGAAATCTCTCAAACTTGGTGGCAATCGAAGCTTTATCCACCACAGAACTGGAGAACCAAGTTATTTCAGACGTTTTTAGCGTATTTTTATCATTTTAATTAAAACCGCTTGAAAATAAAATTCCAAATTATTTTACTGAGGTTCTTGCAATATTTTACATATACAAAAAAAAAAAAACGTTCCTTGACCCTTGGTGTATGGTATTGTTAATAAATTCCCTAATATTATTCAGCAAATTTTCCATTTGATGCTTTACCATCCATGTACGTACACAGTAGAAACACGTGTTTGATGAACAAATTGAGATTTATGATAAGAAATCCACGTGCTCCCCTAGACGGGTGCTTCTTTTTCCAAGCTACGGAACTACTTGACCATCTCCGTCTCCTGTAGGCACAGAACTGCACTCGGTTCCACTACCGAACATGGTTTGTTCCTTTTCGCAATCCAAATCTCCTTTCGACGGGTCCGATTCCCATTCCTGTCGGGATTTTCTCTCGACTGCCCTGAACATAGTGCCTTATTCTGCTTACTTCACAACGATATGAACTAGCCTAGGGCTGAAAATCTCGTTATTGAAGATTTAAAAAAAATCAATTCAAAGCTTTTTAGGTACTGTTTGATGTCCTAAACAAATGTACAAAATTTGGGCATGAATGGTTAAGCCAACATTTTGCCTATCGCGATAGAAGTTACCATGTGGATTTACTAGAAAAATCTTACCTTTTTTGTATTTTTCTCGAATTTTGCTCAAAATTATCATATACCATATAACCGATGATGTTGATATATAGCCCAGGATATGTCGAAAAATGTTGTAAGTAGGCCACAAAGCGATTCGATGCATGTAGAACAATATTGGCAATTCTTGCCAAAAAGTAACCATGCCTTACGCTATTGCCTAGTGGTATCTATTCCGTGATTATCTGGAACAATTGATATTGCAATATCACCTCATATAAGGACATTATCTTCGCGAAAGGGCTGGTGGAGCAAAGTGAGTACACTGCATTTGTAACTACAGCTACATATCGCGTGACATCCATGGAGATACCCTTTACCCAAGGAAATTAATGAACTTTGCATTACGACAAGTTCCTGGGCCGACCAGGATTCGAACCTGCCACCCTCGGCATGCATGGTCTTGCCGAATACCCATGCGTTCACCGCCTCCGGCTATGCATGTATGCAGTTTTTCTTCTTCTTCTCTATGGCTCGACGTCCCAACTGGGACTTGGCCTGCCTCTCTTCAACTTAGTGTTCTTTGAGCACTTCCACAGTTATTAATTGAAGGGCTTTTCTTGGCCTGCCATTGCATGAATTTGCGTATTGTGAAGCAATACACTATGACCGGTGAGTCGAGAATAATTTTCCCGACCGGAACGGGAATCGAACCCGCCGTCTCCGGATTGGCGATCTATAGCCTTAACCACTAGGCTAACTGGAAACCCAGTTATATGCAGTTGTACGCAGTTATTTTGATCAAAAAACGTCAACAATTCTATTTTCTGTAAATCGACCGTCTCGCAATGAAGTTCGCCTATAAAAGCCTGAGTCTGGCGTCCAAAATATTGAATCGAAATTTCAAGCTTCCGAGTAATCATTTGTTTCCAAGCCATTTGAATGGAACGCATAATCTGGTTCGGATTAACCATAGTAGGCTTCAATTGCCCTGGATGATCCAGTTCGGCAGAATCCCACCCAAACCAACCACCGAATTCATTTTCACCAGTAATAATAATCCATACATCCTTAGAATCGGCTGATCCAACGTCCATCCATCCATCCAACTTTGGCACTCCGGAGAAGAAGGATATCCTTACGGTTGAGGCGAGTGGCACCACCACCAATCGCTCGCGCAAAGAGAGCGAAACCCATAACAAGTCCATTGCAGACGCGTTTGAAGTGATTGATTGCGTTTAATGTTTATATAAGACTCTTGTTTATATATAATTTATCTTTCGCTCAATTCATACCGGCCGGCGGCGGCGGCGGCCGGGTTCTCGCCCTCTGGTTGCGTCGTCCGGCCAATTCGGGTTGGTTGATCCAGGGACCTTTCCAGGAGAAACCAAGAAAGAAGACGACGAACTCGCCGGGGCAACAACGCAAAGAAACCGGAGTCTTCAACTTTATGGTGCTTCAACCGAATGGAGTGGCAGAACTGTAGCAACAGCCTAACAGGCGTAAGAATGAACGGCTAAATTGTAATGTATTGCTCGGGGATAGGGCGACCAGTTGGAGTTTTGATTATGGAGGGTAATCAAATTCTATTTCAAGGAAAGTTGGACTATTCAACTGCTTGGACAGGCACAGTATGTGAGAGTTGGTAATATTGTATGTTTAAGCAAGAATGACGTCTGCTACGCCAGGTTGCTGTAAATGTGGAGAACATGGACGACGTGATGATTGGATTCGCGAGCCCACCAGGTTGTTCCTTCAACGATTATGTCGAATTGGATTACAATTTGATGATTATTCTTCCACATAGGGTCAGAAACGCCTGCATAAAGGTGTGGTACCTTAAGATGTTCATTGACTAGTATAATATTTGAATGAAATATTAAATGTGTGACTACTATCAAAGTTTGGGTGATTTTTATATACCTTAAACAGTGCCGAAATATAATAATAATTGTGTGATAAATCAAGTTCATTTTGTTCCTAGACCTAAGAAATTGGGGTAAAAGTTTTTAGTTGAAATATAACTCATATCACAAGGTGTCACTTAAAAAAAAACATTTCTTCCAGCAACAATTTTCCCTTGGGTACCATTGGGTCAGGTCACCCTACACGTGCCAAAGTTGGGAGAGAAAGAGCTGATGGAGAAGACCGTTGCCGTTGTTGGTGGGGAAAGATTATTCTCGTTCTCGTGGCGTAAATTACTTTATTTTAGAACCACGCCGAAGCAGATAAAGCCTCCCCGGACTCGTTCGAGTTCGCCATTTTACTTGACGGAGCCCAAATGGACAGGACGACGCCGCAGCAAATGGGGTTGTAATTCTGAACTTTTTGACGAGGTGATTTATGTAAAGTGGTTGAGGATGCTTCTTTGAGGCCAACGGTGACCTTTAAACGGATTTCAATCTAGGCGGTCTAAGCCGTAAAATGTTACTTATAATCGGTGAAAGAAGCTACGGCTCAGTGAGTTGCAATATTGATTATTTTTTCCGAACAACCATGAGATGACCGAAATAAGGTTGCCTCCTTTTGCGATTAGCTTCCACTTGAGCGCTTGAATGGTTTTATAATTAACCAAATGAGCATGGCAACTGGAAAGTTTCCCACAATCTGCATATTTTTTACTACGCGCCTACCCAAATTGAATCCCGCTTTTCGCTAGAATGGCTTAAAAATTGATTACGGCTAAAATCGCATGTATCGGAGCCAAGGCGCGGAAAAACGAAAACCAGAAGCCAAAATTTGTTGTGCCTCCTTCTCTCCTTCCGCGGCGGCCTCGTGAATCACGGCGGCTAGGCAAGTTTCTTGTGCGCTACATTATTGCCGTTACACACCAAGACTAACCGACCAACAATCAGACCAACCGACCGTGGATTGATGATTGATCCGGAAAATGAACGACCTCCGATAATGACCGCCGCGCCACGCCAGCCGCCACTGCTTGCCTCGACGCTCCATGTGCCGGATCGAAGTGAAATGGGAAAATCCAACCTCCTCTGGATTGGGGGTATGACCGACCGCAGCGCGGTGGTGGTGCCGGGGAAAGTGCTTAATTTCAGCTAACAGACCACTTCGCGGAGGGGTTCGGCTTTTAAATGTTCGATAGAGTTCCCGATTCGAAGAAAAACTTACCCCATTTGCTTCATCCTACTCAGAGATGTCAGATTATGTTAAACGCTAGTTTCAGTCGTCGTCTGAAAACGATGTAAATTTTCAAAACGAAGATCTTACCCCATCTCACGAAATAAGCGTTTCACTATTACTCGGGTCCCCGCGATGGGACCAACCGCACCGACACGGAAAGGAAACATCAAGTCGTGTAGAAACGCCAGTGCACATTATGCAAATTATCGCACACAAATCCCCAGCGCTTCGCATTCATAACTCAGGCTGTGACCATAGTGGGTAAGGTGAGATGCGATCGGATGCGATAAGTTATGAGATGAGAAGAGGGATGTTTGATAGGCCATAGTGCATGAGGTTTTCAATGAGGGTGCGCATGTTGTTTTCACATCCTTTTTCGCCTATTTCGTGCGCATCAACGACTCGCGTGATTTGACCGATGAAGTCGCTTGTATGTTGAAGCGCTTCTTTGGATGTGGGTAGTGAAATGATCGTTTCATCTATAAGAGGGGAAGAAAAAATGCACCCGCTTTTTGTTTTGCACGGGTCGTTTTTTTTTTTGCTATAACTTATTCAATTTTGATCCTGTTGCAATAGCGAAAACCGACCAGTTCAAAAAAAAATTTGGTGTAACTGTACAAGATTGAGATTATTGAATTAATTATTTGAGAAAAGAATGTATAACTATATCCGCGTGAGCGATGTCTTTATGTATACACATATTTTTACTTTCCGAACTGGGCTATAGGGTGTCCCAGAAAGTATGGGCACAACTTTGTATAGCGAAAATACAATTATTTTCTTAACAAACAACAATTTTTATATTTTTGTATTTTAATTCAAGGTGTTTTAATTGATACCTGTAAAAAGTTTATGCATTAAAAAGGGTTTTTGTATGCAGAATGTTTGAAATGAAAAAACATCTTTCAAATCTTCTGCACAAACTACATTTTTACGGCTTGGTCTAATATCCAAATTCGAAACATTTTTTTCGAATTTTTTTCACATGATATATTCGAAAACATGTTTTCTCAGATGGTTGATTGAAATTTTTATCAAAAATATGTTTTACTTATGCGTACGGGTATTTCAGAATTTTGAGAAAACTGGAAAATTCGCCTTTTCTATTTCTGGATAAGACATGCCCACAGACATTCGAGTTTTTAAACATGTTTTAACGAGAATAGAAATAATTCAATCTATACTTTATAAAGCTGGAGCATTTATTTTACTTATAGTGAAATTAAAATGTAATTTTCTGCATGTTGTGATATATATTCAGAAGCTTGTTTTCATCTATTAGAAAATCGGGTTTTCAAAAATATCGATTTTGGTGTTCAAATTCATTTTTCAGGTTCAAAAGTATATGTTTTCAAATCAAACTAAGGGTTGTATAATAGATACGCATATTAAAATACACAGAAATATTTTTTTAAATTTTTATCGAGCCTAATTTCATGTGTAGGAAACAATTTGTTAAGCGATGTTATTGAAAAATATGGCAATTTGTGCAGAAGCTTTAAAAGGTCTTTTTGGGAATGTTCTAACGCTTTCAAACGAAGTGTTAAATGTAAATTTCAATGATTGGCATTTGATGTTAATATATTAAGGTAGGATATGTGTGAAAATAAAGTTTGTTTATGCACCCATTCCCAAATGGCAGAGCTGCAAAGTTGTGCCCATACTTTCTGGGACACCCTATATCTGAGTGTTGATTTCAATTTAAATCAATATGAGACGGTTTCGGCATTAAAACATTACTTGAGAAACAAAAATTCGGCAGGTATGTATTATTTAAGGGTATAGGTTTTTTATTACAAAATTTTCGGCGATATATACGAGAAAAGATGTCTCTAATAAGTACACAATATTCATCATAAGGGCTGTATCGTTAATTATGAGTACATCTTTGAGGCCCTGTATTAAAAAGACTAAGTCTTATTTTGACAGCTGCTGTGTGTTTATGTGTTGCTAGCGTTGTAAACAAAAGATAACCTTCATTAAAAGTTAAAGTTTTTCCTCAAGTGGAGCAACGCGAGTGTTTACGGATGAGAAGCGAAAATCGATTGTGATCAGTTACTGCTATGAAAAATGATTATCGCTAAGAAAATTAGCAAAAGTTGGAGGTGTTAGCATTTTTTCTGTCCAAAATGTTGTCAAACGATTCGGTATGCATAACACACTGATAAACTCACCCGGACGCGACAGAAAACCAGGTGCGTCCAAGTCAAATTTGGACAGCAAAATTTGCAAAATCTTCAAAAGAAAAAAGAAATTCATCATAGATTGCGCAAAAAAGTGTGGAACGACTATTGGTATGGTTCAGCGCGCCAAGGAGCTTAATTCCCTGAAAACTTACCCAAAACAGAAATGTCCAAAAACAGTTAAATTCTGGCGGATTATGTGAAAACTCGGGCTCGGAAACTGTACGACGATGTTTTGAGCAAAAATTACATATGCATAATCATGGATGATGAAACGTATGTCATATTGGACAACAAGGCACTTTCAGGGGCACAGTTTTTCACTGTGAAGCGTGGCACTGATGTTCCGAATTCGGAGAAATCGAAGAAAAACTGGGCCAACCTAAGCAAAACCATCGACGGAACGGTTGTCCAAAACCTTATGTTGACGGCGTAGGTCTCTGACCCACTTGCGCTCAACGAGTGAGAAGAGAATCGCATTTCTGCACCGCGACTTACGCGTGACCGGTCTATAGAGTTTGGATATGTTGTTGATGTTTACATCGGGGTATTGTATTCATTCAATATTGTCTATCCGGTTGGAATCAAGACAGCCATTCAATAAAAAATTTCCATTTTCTTGGTCCACAAGTGTCGCAACTATTTCGCATCTAGTGCGCTGTGTTGCTGACAACAACGGGAAGGATGCGCACTACTTTTGACTTGATTCAAAAACGTCGCGAGTTGGTTCGCGTCGCGACTTGATTGTGCGACGTCCGGTTTGGTGGCGGCCCGACAATACAAAAGCTTCGACGCAATCCAATGTCTAATTAGAAGTCAAGTAATAAGTCATTTACGAGTATTTAATTAGATTTAGTGTTTAGAGAGTGCCGCTTATCTGCAATACCGTAAGTTATAATAATAGAAAAATCTTTGATAGTGGAATTGTCATCAAAACCTTTCTAGCTAGGTTGCCGTAGACGATTGTCGGAAAGTGAGAGTAGCTCGAGGTTTGGTTTGGTTGAAACAGGGTGGACCAGGTGTAGCAAACTGTAAGTAGAAACTAATAGAGATTGATAAAAGGAAATAATTGAGAAATCATGATACGTTTTCTAGAGTCAAAGCTAGTGCAGAGTTAATTGATCAAATATTGTCGTGCGAGTTAGGAAAAACTATTTCTTGTGAGTGAATTGTATAATAATTGAATTACCAACTGTTTACTGAAGTCAAAATTATGTTTCTAGTTTGAGCTGCACGTAAAATGTCTGCTACAATAAAAAATAGTTATTTTCTATTCCGAACCTTATGAAGAACACCAAGAAGAAGGTGCGAGAGCTGGCAGGATCCACGAAAAATTAAATATAGCTGGCAGGATCCACGAAAAATTAAATATAAAACGATACCATGGGCTTTTCTGATGGTCAATAAACAATGTAATTGAATTTAATTTACAAAACAAATAAAACATTTTCAGATACAGCAATTTTCAGGCGTACTCATAATCAACGATACAGTCCTTATATTAGGTAAAAGAGTATCAATCGAAATTGATGTCACACTATTTTCGTTAAGGGATCTAGTTTTGCCTGACAAAGAAAAAAGCAGAACTTTTCAATCAGAATCCTTTTAGCAATTAAGTTGAATACCATAAAACCTTAAACATTCTAACTTCCACATGAATAACATGCACTGGACAAACGACCATATCAAACATTGATCACTTGATTCAAATCCTGAACAAAGAAAATAAAATGTTTTCTTATATAATAACAAAATTATGCTGTAAAAAACTTACACGATTTGATGGAATACTATTTTATATGCAATGAAATATGTTATTTTACATAGTGATCGATAGACAATATGATAAATTTTTATTACGTCCGGTCCATCAAAATGCATGTCATGTGAAAAGGCACTGAGTTATGTTTAAAAACAACAACATATTAACGCATTTTATATTACCTACTATCATTCCCAACACATTAAATCCGCATTGCTTTACATACACAACGAGCGCAATCATAAAATCCATACCCGACAAGCATTCTCTTGCGTTCTCTTGCGATCACATGCGTCGAAGCAGCTCCATCGCATCTCCGCACTCATCGCAACTCATCTACTATGTGCGGTTCATGCGTTCTGCATATAGTTTCCACAGAGTGTGCTTCGACGCTTATCCGATCTCTTATCTCTTTGCATCGCACCTCAGCCACTATGTGCTCAACGTCACTCAGCCATTATTCTTTGAGGGGGAAAATCTTACCAACAACAGCGAGCAGTTTGGACTTCAGCGGCCCGCAGAAAGCTCCAACATGGTCTTTCTTCAGGTCACCGCATTCCACACTACGTGGTTTAGGTTACGGAGCCACCTCGATCAACAGGCACGGTCTCTGATGTTTCTTACATAATTCGTTTCTGGCCCGACGATAAACTTCTACATTCTCTGTGATATTTCGAATGCTATTGACGTTTAGTGACACCGATGATAAAGATTCAGTCGTACATACATACATATGAATTTCATAATGCCAGCATATCTAGATGAGAACCAGGTGCAGGTGTTGAATATTTTCTATTGATGCACACCATGTTTCATTGGCACATAGCAGCACATATTCTGCTGAATGAGTCGAGTATTTGGATTTGATACGACTGTTTTCCCACGTATTTCTTGGGGTGGCAGAACATCACAGCAATAATCTGCTCAACAGACGCCCTCTTATTCTTGATGTAACGTCCCCGCTGAGATAAAGCCTGCTTCTCAGCTAGTGTTCTATGGGCCCTTCCGCAGTTACTGGCTGAGAGCTTCCTCTGCCGATAAGTATTTTGCATGTGTATATCATGTGACATGCACAAAGATACTCTATGCCCAAGGAAGTCGAAGAAATATCCTTATGAAAAGTTCGTGGACCGATTGAACATGCCGGCTTTTTGGGCCCGTATGAAGTTGATCATCAATAATAACTTCTTTTCTTGATCAGCCGAGATAGCTGTGTATTGTCGGTAGCAGTTAATTCGACTGGCTAAGAATAGCACTACTGACCGCCTGGTCCAGTGGTAGGAGTTCACTAATCAGGTGACCCCTAATTCATGGTGTGATGCGGCTATATGCTTTGCTTACCGTGCCTATGAATGAACGGTTAGGGAGGTCTAAAAAAACCTAATCGCAAACGGAGCCTGTGGAGTACCAGGGCACCCTCCACAGTATTTTGCCCATACTGCGCTAACCGGAGCAATGGTGCAGTCAACCTTGTGTTTCTCCGAGACAATCAGCTGCCCTTCTTCAATCTCATACTTGAGGCTGAATAAGGACGGGTCTATGAAGATTAGCTTAAATGTTCACATATATGGTTTCGCATTATGCGTTTTACACCGTGTATTCTGTGCATCCTGACCTTTGACGCATTCAAATCGATAAATGATTAAGAGTTTGATCTTGCCTAGTTTAGGTAGTGGCTACGGTTAGGATAGCTCAGATCAATCTCCAGCACAAAAGAATAGCAACGGTCAATCTTTGCAGACTTATGCAAAATATAACAGCCCAAGTAGCGTTAGTCCAAGAACCTTACTTTCGTAAGGGGAATTTCTATCTAGGAAACCTTGTAAATCCGGTATTTGCTACTTTCAGTAAAAATGAAATGGCAAACTCGCGTGTCATGCCTCGAGCATGTGTTATTGTCAACAACGCAATCGTTGCTACACTCATCTCTGAGCTAACCACTAGAGATGTAAGTGCTACCACAATCGATGTGTCTGTTGGAAACCTCAACAGGAAATACGTTTATTTTTCGGTTTATTTACCGCATGATGAACCATCCCCTACGGATACTTTCAAACAAATCATCACATACTGCACTTCAAAAGGCCTTCCGCTAATTGTTGGCAGTGATGCTAATGCTCACCATATAGTCTGGGGCAGCTCAGACATCAATTTGAGAGGCTCTAGTTTGATGGAATACTTAAGTAGTACAGATCTTGGATTGCTTAATATAGGCAACCGCCCAACCTTCATGGTATCTGCTAGAGAGGAAGTGTTAGACATATCGCTTTGCTCTAGCAGAATTTGTCACGAGCTGACCAATTGGCATGTATCAGACGAAGAATCTTTATCTGACCATCGCTACATCTTTTTTGAACATGTGAACACAGACAAACAGACGTAACACTTCGAACATTTTTCGATTCAAATCATAGTCACGGAAACATATTCGCCCAATGCTAAAAGGACTATGTTTGGCCGACCACCAACTAGGTGGCGGTAGTAAGCAAACGTCAAACTCGAACAAAAACTATGCAAGCGCTACGGTTGAGCAGTTGGCCAACTAACAAATTTTGAAAAATGCCGTTAAATCGGTGTACGATGAGAATTATCAGAGTGTTACGTCTGTTTGTCTGTGATGTGAATGTTACTTCGCAAACTTTGCGTTTCCGGAACCCCCGGTCAACCAATTGGGATCTCTTTACCGATTTGGTTGCAGCCAAATTTCATGGATACTCACCATCCATTGGCACTCCAAGTGATTTAGATGATGCCGTTGATACTACAACGGCCTTCATCATGGAAGCTTTTGAAGAATCTTGCCCTCTGTGGTCTGTGAAGAAAAACCACAAGAGGAACCCCTTGGTGGAACTCTGATCTAGTGAAGCTCAGGAAACAATGTAGAAAGAGTTGAAACAGGTCACGTTCGGCTGGATCAGAGGCTTTCAGGACAGTTCACATGGCCTACCAGAAAGCTCTTCGGTCTGCTAAACGATCCGGCTGGAAAAACCTTTGTACAAATGTTTCCAGTTTGAGTGAAACCAGTCGGTTGAACAAAATCCTTGCAAAATCTAAGGATTTTCAAATGAACGAACTTTGTCTGCCAAATGGTGATTTCACTTCCTCTGATGAGGAAGTTTTGAAATGTTTATTCAGTACACACTTCCCCGGATGTGTAGATATTACATCTTCGGATGAATCTAATGTCTTTTCTTGTAGTTATGATTCTTTAGCTTCGGCTCGGAGTATCATAACTTTAGAATCGATTAAATGGGCACCAAATAGCTTTGCTCCTTTTAAATCTCCTTGGTGGCAGACAGGATTTATCCTATTTTGCTTCAGAAGGGATTTGATTATTTCAAACATGTTTTGAAAAAACTACTTGTTTGTAGTTTTGTTACAGGGTATATTCCCAAATCCTGGCTGGATATTACTGTGAAGTTTATTCCAAAAGTAGGTCGTGCCCGTGCGTCGTATGAAGGAGCAAAGAGTTTCAGACCTATCAGTTTGACTTCTTTCTTCTGAAATGCTAAGAACGCATTGTTCTTAGAACGTGATGTTCATCTAGCCAATGTGCTTCTTCATGTGAACCAACATGCTTACCAACCTGGAAAGTCCACTGCGATTCTTCTACACAAAGTTGTTTACGATATCGAGAAAGCATTCACGCAAAAGCAATCTTGTTTGAGTGTTTTCTTCGATATCGAGGGTGCCTTTGACAATGCATGTTTCGATGCCGTGGTATATCTCCAATGATTTCCAATTGAATTTACCAAATGTTCAAAAACCGACATCTCCTCTCGACATTGCGTCAAGCAGCGATTAATTGAATGTTTCTGGATGCCCCCAAGGGGCCCTAGCAGCACGCATGTTCTATATAAGTCTATTTTACTCTTATACGACCAAATTAAGTCATATATCAGTGACATTATACTAGTGCAGAACATGTGGGGAGAGTCTTATTACCACATTTGTGGAATCTCGTAGCAGATACGCTTTTAAGGCAACTCAATAATAGCGGTTTTCCTATTTATGGTTTTGCCGACGACTACCTTACATTGTTAGTCGGTATGTGCATCAGCACCCTTTTCGACCTTATGCAAAACGCTTTTCAGGTAGTTGAGGGTTGGTGTCGTCCAGGGATGGGAACTCTCACTTGCAACGAGTTTCATTCACTTGTTATTTTCTCAGCTCAGAAGCGTGCAATCAAGAAGCGATGTATGGGCGACTTTTGCCTTGTGATTTCGTCTACAACTTTGCCAAATAGAGTAGGGGTCACACACGAATCCCAAGGTTGTGACAAAGCTGTGAAAGCGACTCTCCACGAGGTGAGTGTAAGTTACATTCACCTCGTGGAGAGTTGCCTTCACAGCTCCCTCACGACTTCGGTATGCGTGTGCGACCCTTACTCTATTCGGCAAAGTTTTAGACATAATCACAAGGTAAAAGTCGTCCATACATCGTTTCTTGATTGCACGCTTCTGAGATGAGAAAACTGCAAGTGAGTGTAACTCTTTCCAAGTGAGTGTTCCCATCCTTGGTGTCGTCAATATGGCCTTTCGGTTAATCCGAGTAGCACATCTATTATTCTTTTCACGGAAAAGCGAAACCGTAATGGTGTTCGACCTTTGCGTCTCTTTGATTCTGAAATCGATGTGACTGAACAGGTAAAGTACGTTGGAGTCGTCCTTGATTCCAAGCTTTCCTTGACTCTTCACATTGAGTTCAGAATCAAGAAAGCTTGTATGGCCTTCGGGCAATGCCGGCAAACCTTTGGTACAACTTGGGGTCTTAAACCCAAGTATGTCAAATGGATCTACACAGCTGTTGTTCGGCCGACATTGGCCTATAGATGTCTTGTGTGGTGGCAAAAGGGCGAAACGAGAACGATCCAATCAAAGTTAGGCCATCTCCAAAGGATGTGCTTAATGGCGATGTCTGGAGCGTTCTCTTCAAGTCCCACGGCAGCGCTCGAAGTTCCGTTTGACGTTGCTCCACTACACATTCATCTCAAACAAGAAGCACTTTCTTGCACTTACCGGTTACGGGTACTCGGTCTACTAGAGGAAACTCCTGTGAACCGCACATCAACACACACCTCGGTGTTTCCACTTTTGGTGAATTGGGACCAAATTGTCCTTGCTCCAAGTGATTTAACAATTGCTTGTAATTTCCCATATAAGACATTTTTAACGAAATTCCCTTCCCGGGAAGAGTGGACGTCTGGATATCTGGAAAGAAGTATTTCAGACGGCATCGTATGTTACACTGATGGCTCCCTTTTCGAAGGTCGAGCAGGTGCTGGTGTTTATTCTCGTGAGCTAAGGCTGTATCAGTCCTACTCACTTGGTAGACACTGCACCGTTGTTCAGGCCGAAATCTTTGCTCTTATGTGCGGAGTGCAATCGACATTTCAGCAGCACGTAATGGCAAAGTGATAAACTTCTGTTCAGATAGCCAGGCTGCTATTAAAGCACTTGCTTCGGCCAACTCTAGGTTGAAGGTAGTTATCACTTGTCGAACTCAAATCGAGAAGCTGAATTCAGCAAACGCTGTTTACCTTGTATGGGTACCTGACCATTCTTTCATAGCTGGAAATGAATTGGCTGATGAGTTAGCTCGCACTGGAGCATCACATGACTTCATTGGCCCTGAGCCAGTTATTCCGATATCGAAGTGTTGGGTAAAGCTTCAAATTCACACCTGGGCTGCCACTCAACACAGACAATACTGGAAGTGTTTGGAGTCATGTCGTCAAATAAAATTGTCTAGAGGTCGCAAAGTATCTACCTAATCTGTCTAAGCAGAATTGTAGCATGGTGTTCAAAACATTAACAGGCCACTGCCAACTCAGCTATCACATGGCGAATATTCAGTAAGCTGATTCATTTGTATGTGATATATGTTAATCCGATTATGGAACTTCGTATCATTTGATATGTAACGGTTCAGTTTTTTCGCAACTGCGTTTCCGAGTACTCGGTAAACGTTATGCTTTATCCAACTATAAAGATCACCATCGTTCCAAAACCAAACAACGAACAAGTACTTTACATCTTGCAATACCCCAATCCAATGTGCCTCTCCGCTCCGCAAACCCATTTCGCACCTGACCAACCGCCAATTTAGCCAATTGAATTCCTCCGATTATGTCCGTTTTCCCGACCAATCAAACCCTTAAAAGCACCTAATTGAAAGGGACTGAACAAACCGCACCGCATCACTGTCAAACGTGTGGAACGTGCGGACAATCGACCGAGAGCTAAACAAACTGCGCTGCAGGACGAGGACCGAGGAGGACGGAACGAAACGAAGATGACGAGACCGAAAAGATCCAGTTCTGTCCAAACGTGATGACAGCACAATGGCCAACGAGACTCCTCTCTGTACACACACACACTACACACGGACACGGTCCATTTTTTGTGGTGCACCCCTTCCTCCTTCGGATGTTGTATGACGAGTGACGACGACAATCGAAAAGGTGGTCGAAACCAAGACGACGTGGACGACGGCATCACTGAAATTCAATCAACCTATCCAAAGCGTGTGGTTTTCAACTTTTTCCTGCGTCTTCGTCTCGCCGCCGCGCCCGCCGTTTGGATCGCTTCTTCGATTGACATAAAAGACCTTTAAAAGTCGGGCAATTGAATTGCTCTTGCGCTGCCGCTGTTGATGCTGCTGCCGCCGGTCGGTGCTAGTAGGCACTCCGAATCCGAAACGAAAAAAGTGAACTCAGATCGGAGAGAAGATAAATTGATGGTCTTGTGGTACTTTATGTACGCATGCCAGTACGACCGACGGACGGTCAGTTGTTTCACAAAGCCATGATTCATGTTGAGAGATTAACATTTTTTCCTGTAGCATTCCAGGTATACCGAGCTACTACAGCCAGCCATCAACTGATGAATGTAAACCGCAGAATGGTCTTTGAATTTCTTAATTTAGATTTCTCTCTTGCTACCGGTGATGAATGCGGGTACTTTATCGAAATGTCAGGTTTTCAAAGTACAATTTTTAATTTCATGAAAGGTTCCCCGGGGGCATGTGCTATGCTTTTCGTAACCTCAACTGAAAGGGCCATACTGAGACCACACCGAGTACTGGATCTGGTTTCCAGTTCTGAATGGAAAACTTCAGCAAAAGGTTTTGTGAAAAGCCCAAAAATGAGGGTGTGCGGTCATTTTGGCAGAGGTTCCTATTTTGTACATATTCCGCTTTAATAGCCTTATACGACTGACTGGTAGTTATCTGGGAAAACACATATTATGGAATAAACTAGGGAATCACTAGACCTGCTGTACTACTTATGTGAACGATTTACTCACATCCTCCTAATCCACAGATTTAAACATAATCAGTATCCTCCGTTCTTGGAGCTGAAAAGACGAAATTCTATTTTAATGAGCGTACTATGCCTTGCATTCACACGAATTAATTAACGGAAAACTCTAAACTTTACGCTTAGTCTAACCATCATTATCCGCTGTAAAATGCAAAATAGCACCGGGGAATATACATAAAGCACTTTCTGCCCAAGCCTCACCGACGCCGACGCCGGAGTCGAACTTGATCCATTTAACGAAATCAATTCATCAAAGCGGGCAAGAGTCGGCTCTCCGGTGGGTTCTAATTTCAACGTTTTCCATCATTTGCCACCACCATCACCATCAACCATCGTCATCATCATCATCATCTCGATCCTGATTAGAAAGCCCCTCATTTACATATCAAATTAACCACTCCGAAGTCCGGTGCCCAAGCACAAGCCAAGCCAAGGTGCGCGGTTAATCCAGCAGAACTCGGGCGGGCTCCGGCAGTGCCCGTTGATTCAGAAGTTATAGGCCCAGATAGAGGGAGAGGTATGTAGCAGTCAGTGATGGCGTGACCTGGCCCAACTGACCGGGATAAGTTCGATCCGGCCGAAAAGTTACGCTTCGCTTCAGCACACGGTCTTGGCCCCGCGTTGTCGGCAATATAGCGATGGCGCAATTAGGCGCAGCAACTACGCTGGCTGCTGCTGTTGCTTACTCTCTCCAACCCGTGTGAAATTGTTATTTTCTAATTCGGTTTTAATGAGATTTTGAATATTAACGAGCTCCGCCCAGGCTGCTGTTACTAACGGTCAGCTTGAGGAAAGCTTACAAACAGTTTGGTTTGTGGGGTAAAAGGGTAGGCTTTTCTTGGAGGAGGTTTATTTTGATGTAAACTTTGGAATTGATATAATACATGTTGCTCTATATTGGATTGATTAGATATTCCACAATTACATTGTACCGAGTATTGTTTAAAATTTATTTTATTGATTTGGATACAATCCAATGCCAACAAGCTGAGATTTATCTACATTTCGATTTATCTACATTCGAACAAACACTTACCAGCTGATAAACAAGTTCAGTCTAGAGTTCAGTCTACTATACTTACTTACTTTCTGCAATAGGTACTTGGTGGGCTACAATTTATTCCATTGAATCTATGCCGAATGAAGACCGAGTCCAGTACATCCTTCTGTACTGGACTCGGTCTTGGACTAATTGCTTCAAGCCCCTTTGGACACCACGGAGGTGCCTGTTTCTCTCTGAATTTTTACTGAATACTAAAAACGCTGTCAACCAGCGAACATGTACTTCACCTTACTGTAGTTGATTGTGAGACCAACAATTACAGTTTTATAGAGACCGCTACTGTCGCGAGAAGTCTACGCTTACTCGAAACTATTGCCGAGCTATTTGACATTATCTTCGATAGTACCATAATCGCCATGCTTGCCCTCTTGCAAGCATATTCTACGTGGCTGCCAAAGTTCAGCTTATCATCGATCATGATTCCGAGTTGCTTCCGTGAGCGCTTGGAGTTGATCTCGCACCCGCTTGTGGTGACCACCGCATGTTGTTCAGACTTGCGGTTGTTCACCACCACCACTTCCGTCTTGTGGTTTGCGAGTGCCAGCTGACGAGACCTCATCCAGTCTTCGATTATGCCAATTGCATGCGCCGCTGTCAGTTTCACTTCCTCTATCGACTCGCCGTATACCGTGAGGGTAATGTCATCAGCAAAGCCGACCAGCTTTACGCCCGGTGTAAGTGTGAGCCTCAAAACGCCATCGTACGCCGCGTTATATAGTACCGGGCCCAGGATTGGACCTTGTGGTACTCCCGCGGTGATTATGTACCTCTTTTCACTCTCATCCGTGTCATAGAGTAGCACCCTATCCTGGAAATAGCTCTACAGTATCCGGCGTAAACTATCCGGGACTCCTAGGTGTTGGATGGCGCATTCAATGGTTGCCCAACTGACGCTATTGAACGCATTCTTCACATCCAACGTGACTACCGCGCATTAACGAATTCCTCTACGCTTATGCTGGAGCGCTATCTCAGCCGTTTCCGTTACGGCCTTAAAAGCGTCCACCGTCGAGCGACCTTTCCGGAAGCCAAACTGGTTATCCGAGAGCCCAGAGTCATCTGGTTTCTCGGTATAGACCATTAGCCTCGACAGAATGATTAGCCTCACCGTAGTATGGACACCGGTATTGGCGCGAGCAGTTAACGCTTGCTCGATACTATTGCCGAGCTATTTGACACTATCTTCACCGTAGGTACATAAATTCAACTTGGCAACCGAAGTTTAGCATGTCGTCGGTCAAAAACCCCAGTTGCGCTTCAGTGACGTGCACGCGCCTGTGACGTCCACTGCGGGTGTTTACCACCACTACCTGCACCAGTCTCGACCTTATGCAGTCCTATACTATGCCAATCGCATGCCAATCAGCACCACTACCTCTACTGAGTCTCCGTATACACCGCTAATAATGACATCGGCAAAGCAAATCAGCTTTACGCCCGGTGGTGAGCCGCAATACGCCGTCATACGACGGGTTCTATTGTATCGGGTCCAGGAATGGCTCATGAGGTACCCTCATGGTGATACTTCTCTCTTCTTCACCAGTGTCGTAAAGAAGCACCCTATTCTGAAAGTAGCTCTTCCGTATCCGTATAGACTATGTGGGATTTCTAGATGATGTATGGTGCTCCAGATGGCGGTCCAGCTGACACTGTTGAACGCTTGTCACCAATATTACAAATGTCAATGTTCTTGGAAGAGAGAAACTGTAACAGATACTCACCACTGGTGTTTATATTAGTACTTCCCCATACGGTGTGCGTCGCACCATATGACGTGTCAGTGGTTGTAGACTACGAGCGCAGCTGTCTCTGAAGGGGGAATTTCGTCCACGTCGCCTGGGAAGTATGCCGAGACCACTAAGATCTCTGTACTCCCGCTCTCTAGAGGAAGGTACCTCCATCATGACCGCTACGATGTCCCTTTTTATGAGTTCTGGAATTGGGAAGCATGTACAGTTGTTAGGTAATAAAATAGCCGCTCCAGAAAAAAGCTTGCTGTCATCATAACCAACGAACTAGGTAACATGAGTGCTGTGGAATATCTTGTAATCTTGATTTGCATGGGTCAAGGATCTTGAATGAGGGCCATGGTGAAATTCTCTTAAGTGAACCTCCGGCAGAGCATACCCGTGGCGCTTTGAGCATGGTGGAGGTTCACTTGCAGAACTTTAGTCGCCATTTTCGGTGTTCCCGCTTTTTATCAGGACGATGGCTGTCCAACTTTGGATGTTGCGGATCAACAGGATGTTGTTTGGTGTTACATGTTAGATCGTTTATCTTTCCTGTAGCGACCTGGCCCACCAATTTCACCTCTGTGGTCAAACTGTCGCTTTTAGCACCTTTTTACCATGTTTGGTACCTCTAGAGCAGAGAGTCGCATGTAAGCTTCTAGCTTTCCCTTAAGCGGCGGACAGACTAGTTTTTATGGTGATTATGGGGTGAAATTTACAGACCTTCCCCGAACAGGAGGCTTCCTCAGAGTGCTCTTGGGTCGGCCTTCCAGTCGGCGATAGCAGCACTTGGTTGATCTGCAATCTTCTTGAGTTGGATATCACCAAATCGGTAGTTGAGGGTGTATCTGGACATCTTTAACTTTTCCATCGACGCAACCCAGTCAGCCAGTAATCGTATAAGATGTTGCATATGATGTCTAAGTGGAAGCGATATGCATACATTTAACATTCGCCTAAATGGAGGCATGCCCGCATATGGCCTCCACTTTTTTTTTTTTTTTTTTGTCTAGTTCATTTATTTATGGCTCAATCGCGTGTAACGCTTTACGGAGCCGAAATTCTTTCTTTGTATTCAGTTACATACAATTTTCTGACTTTCTTAGGTAATCAAGGTTAGTACTGGGAGGAGGCCAGGGTACTCGTGGCTGCTCGAGGTTAGCGGGTCACAAAATTTCAAGGAAAGGCATGGTGAGGATAAGGTTTCAGGGCTCTCTGTAGCACATCCGGGAGGTATCTTGGCTTTTGGCGTCGCCTCTGGTGTTGGCATGGGCTTCTCACGAGTTTTCGTCTGCCGGATGGCCAGGAACATATAACACAAAAAAGACACACACAAAGAAAAAAAAACTGAAGCGAAAAAAAGAAACAGAAGATTATACCTTTATACAACACATGCGAAGAAACTCATAAATGGACCGCATATAGATTAGATCGCGGGTTCCCAACACATCTCTTACTGGAACAAAGGGTTGTCTACCTCGGGCCTCAAGGGTATCCAATAGTAGCGCTCTGGAGGCGTCATTATCCGGGCATTGCCAAACTACGTGGTCGATGTCATCATAACCGGAACCGCATTTAGTACAAAGCTTGTCGAGCGCGAGGTTTATTCTATGCAAATGCGCGCCTAGCGAGTAATGGTTGGACATGAGTCTTGACATCACGCGTATGAAGTCTCGACCTACGTCCAAACCGTAATGCCACGCTCGCAAAGAAACATTAGGAATAATAGAATGTAACCACCGTCCCAGTTGGCCATCTCGCCAATCACGTTGCCAACTTTGAAGAGAACTCTGACGAACTAAATGGAAAAATTCATCGTGTGAAATTCTTCTTTCATAGATCTCACCTTCCTGTGCGCCCACCTTTGCGAGAGAATCCGCCTTCTCATTGCCATAAATTGAGCAATGTGAGGGGACCCATACAAAGGTAATCTTGTATGATCTTTCGACCAGTGCACCCATCTGCTCCCTTATTTTTGTAAGAAAGTAAGATGAATGCTTTACAGGTTTCATCGACCGGAGTGCCTCAATAGAACTAAGACTATCCGAGAAGATGAAGAAATGGTCTGCGGGCATGTTTGAGATCATCCCCAAGGCGAAGTCGATTGCTGCCAGCTCAGCAACATAAACCGAACAAGGTTCCTGAAGTTTGCGGAAGGCGGTGGAGTTTTCATTGAAGACACCGAAACCAGTGGATCCATTTATGCGAGACCCATCAGTGAAAAATCTCTTCCAGGAATTGACATTTTGGTACTTTTCGTTAAAAATGCGAGGAATAGATATACATCGAAGTTGATCTGGTATTCCCTGAACAGCTTGTTTCATGGACAGATCGTATTTAACAGAGGAACTGTCATTGGTGAAGTGTACACGAGGAGGATTATAACCTGGGAGGCTTATATCAGATGACATGTAGAAAAGATAGATTCTCATGAATTTTGACTGAGTGTTCAGACTGAGCATTTCTTCGAAGTTTCCAATAACAAGTGTGTTGCTCACTCCACACTTGATAAGTAACCTTAGCGAGAGCTCCCAGAAGCGGTTCTGGAGAGGTTTCACCCCTGCCAGGACCTCTAGGCTCGCATTATGCGTTGAGTGCATACAGCCGAGGGCAATACGCAAACAACGGTATTGAATGCGTTCCAGTTTTATTAGGTGACAGTTTGCTGCTGAGTGGAAGCAGAAAGAGCCATACTCAATAACGGAAAGAATCGTCGTTTTGTAAAGTTTTATGAGGTCTTCCGGGTGAGCACCCCACCATGTTCCGGTAATTGTGCGTAGAAAATTGATCCTTTGTTGACATTTTTGCACCAAATACTTAGTTTGGGTACCCCAAGTGCCTTTTGAATCAAACCAGACCCCAAGGTATTTCGAAGTCAAAGATTGGTCGATTTCTATTCCCAAAAGATTGAGTTTCAGTTGGGCTGGGTTCCGCTTTCTGGAAAACACAACCAATTGAGTTTTTTGCGGAGCAAACTCGATCCCCAAATCTCTTGCCCAAATGGACAGATTGTTTAAGGAACTTTGCAATGGTCTTTGCAACATTTCTGCATGTGGGCCTTTTAGAGAAACCACAGCATCATCTGCAAGTTGTCTTAGCGTGCATTGTCCTTCCAGACAGCTATCAATGTCTTTCACATAAAAATTATAAAGCAAGGGACTTAAACATGAGCCTTGGGGTAGGCCCATGTAGCTAATTCTGGAAGTTGTCAGTTGTCCGAGATTGAAGCTCATATGTTTTTCTGACAACAAATTATACAAGAAATTATTTAAAATTCCTGGAAGTCCACTATTGTGCAGTTTTTCTGACAATATTCCTATGGAAACTGAATCAAAGGCGCCCTTAATATCCAAGAAAACTGAAGCCAGTTGCTCCTTTTCCGCAAAGGCCAGTTGAATATCTGTTGAAAGCAACGCTAAACAATCGTTTGTTCCTTTGCCCTTGCGAAACCCGAACTGTGTATTTGAAAGCAAATTATTCGATTCAACCCAATGGTCGAGTCGCGATAGGATCATTTTTTCTAACAATTTCCTTAAACATGATAACATAGCAATTGGGCGGTATGAATTATGATCAGACGCTGGTTTACCAGGCTTTTGAATAGCTATTACTTTGACCTGTCTCCATTCTGGCGGAACGATGTTGTTCTCCATGAATGAGTTGAACAGGTCCAGTAATCGTCTTTTCGCGATATCTGGGAGATTTTTAAGAAGATTGAACTTGATCATATCGCGTCCCGGAGCGGAATTGTTTGATGAAAGAAGAACCATAGAAAATTCCAGCATAGTGAAGGGTCTGTCCAGAGAACCGTCTCTTGAGGATGTTTCCCAAGAAATCGGTTGTGCTGGGACTGAGTCTGGGCAGACCTTTTTCGCGAAGCTAAATATCCAACGGTTGGAGTATTCGTCACTCTCATTAGAAGAAGAGCGGTTTCGCATGTTGCGAGCCACTCTCCAAAGCGTTGCCATTGAAGTTTCTCTAGAGAGGCCCTCAATGAAGTGTCGCCAATAACTACGCTTTTTCGCTTTCAGCAGGTTCTTCAGCTGTTTTTCGAGCTTAGCATACTCTTGATAAAGATCTGAAGTACCATGCCTACGAAAAGCTTTGAAAGCATCAGATTTTTTAAGATACAACTGGGTGCAATCATCATCCCAGCCTAGTGTGGCTGGTCTTCTTTTGAAGGTTGCACTTGGAACACGTCGTTTTTGTGATTCTAATGCACTCTTGTATATCAGTTCTGACAGGAATCGATATTCATCCAAAGGTGGGAGGGGATTAAATGATTCGATGCCAAAAGATACCGCTTCTGCATATTTTTGCCAATCGATATTCCTTGTGAGGTCAAAAGGAACCTGAATTGGTTGGTCTGACCTTTCACTATTATGCTTTATGGTGGTTATTATGGGCAAGTGATCACTACCATGAGGATCCTCGATTACCTTCCACAAGCAATCGAATGATAGTGAACTTGATCCCAGTGTTAGGTCAAGACGACTTTCTTTGCCGTCAGATGCAATACGTGTCACTTCACCTGTATTTAAAATGTTCAAATTGAAATCGTCGCACAAATCATAGAAAATGGCCGCTCTATTATCGTCATATGGTTCGCCCCACCCTGTACCATGTGCGTTCATATCACCCAGAATTAAAACTGGATGTGATAGTGCAGAAATCGCATTCCAAAGATGACGGCGATTAATTGAAATTCTTGGAGGAATGTAAACAGAAGCTACGCAAAGATCTTTACCCTTTACGTTTATTTGGCAAGCGACGATTTCTACGCCAGGATGAGTTGGGATTGGAATTTTATAAAATGAGTTACTTTTTTTGATCCCCAAAAGTACTCCTCCGTAATGGTCATCTCGGTCCTGGCGAATAATGTTGAAGTCGTGGAAGTTGAGTTCGTCTTCAGAAGAAAGCCATGTTTCACAAAGTGCAAATATATCACAATCAGAGTTGTGAACCAAAAATTTAAACAGGTCTAATTTAGGTTTTAAACTATGACAGTTCCACTGTAGTACAGTGATCATATCTTGAACCTCGGTTGATGAATTATCCATCAAAAGATATGATCGCAGCAAGGAGGGGCCATGATTGTGTCAAATTCCGAAGATACTCTTCTACTGCTTGGAGAAAAATGTCTAGTATGCCTCTGAAGGAGTCGGAAATTCCGAGGGCATCATATAAGCGATCCACAAGGGCCCTAAAAGTGAACAGTCCTCGTTTGGGCTTGAAAGATTTTGCTGAAATTCGAGGAGCTTTTGTGGCTTTTTTCTTGCCACCTTGTCGAGTATTTCTTTTTGAAGTATACTTAACAGTTGGAGGCGGAGGTTCTAGGTCCTTGCTGCAGCAAGGAACTGCACCATCAGAGACCTGCTTCTTCGGAGTTTTTAAATTCCCTCCGCCTTCTTTGGTAGTTGTCAAACTTTTGAGGGAAGACTTTAAGAAAACCTTTCGGCGCAATCCCGGGGAAGATGGTGACTTCCTTTTTCCGGATGCGTGTACCTCCGAAATGGATCCACCCTCATCAGTTTCGCCATCGTCCTGATCATCGGAAGACAACTCCTGATAGGGATTTTCAACTGGGACAGCTGACTCAGACATAATAGCGGGCGGATTCGATGATTTCACCATTTCCGCGTATGTCTTCTTGGAGCGCTTAATTATGGAGCGACTCTCATTTTGAATACGCTTTTTATAGGCCGGGCATTTTTGCAAGTCGTGAAGTTCTTTACCACAGTAGCTACATTTTTCAGCTTCCTGTGTGCAAGACTCGTCGAGATGAGCTTGGTTGCATTTGCCACAACGGGGCTTGTTATCGCAAAAGCTAGCACTGTGACCAAACTGCTTGCATTTGGTACAATTAAATACCTTCGGTCTAAAAAGACGTACTGTGTAAAAAGCATTATCAATTACCACAAATTCCGGGAGGACGGAGCCTGGGAATGTCACTCGAAATAACCCTGACGGTGAGTAAACTTTCTTGTCACCTTCCATGGATGCCTTTTGCAGAGGTTTGCAATCAAGAATACTCACATCAGCGATCGACCTATTATTGAACCGGCCTACACCGGTCTTGATGTCATCGCAGGTCAGCGTTTCGTCGAGGATCTTCCCCTCCACCTCCACTTCTCGTGCATTTATGTATAGGGCATATTCACATGAGAACAACTCGTGCTGGACAATTTCGTTTGCTGCTTTGTAACTAGGTGCGGTTACACGCAGCTTGGACTGTTTCACTTGGTGAATAACAGTCCCGGGATACTTACGCGTCAGCTCTCGAGAGATTGAGAGCACATTCAAAGGTTTGCATTTGCGCCGGAAATAGACAACCCAAGGCCCAGGCGAAGATGGCTGGTAAAACCGCGTCCGAGCAATAATATCTTTAGGAGGCGATCCGCCTCCATTCGGATCGTCCATGTGATAGTTCAAATAAAATTCAATTTATGTTTACTTTGACGCACACGCTATGCAGTGTCAAAAGTAATTAAAAAACGAGAGAACAAAATGAAAAAGAAATAAACCAAAAAAAAAATAACTTTGAAAACTTTTTACAAGTTTTTATACTGTTCCACAGAACGTGGGTTGGGAACCACTGCTATAGAATAGCAGTCAGACAGCTATCTCGTGTTCACGTGATAGACTGTGGAATGAGAACAATGAGGCGAGAGCGTATATCGAAAATACTTATCTATTGATACAGTACTGTAGGTAGCACGGTGATGACGACTCGGATGCACACAAGCTGGCGTTGCTGATGTTTGTCCCTCTCGTCGCACTCGCCGCCGCGCCGCCCTCGATGAAAACTGTTGCCCACAAACGGTGGCGTGGGTTTTTAATTACCGGTGGAATCGTACACGTATAGTGTCGACTTCCTTCACGACGATCGCGTTAATCGCCTTAGGCAAATCACTTTCGTCCTCGGTGGGAATAGCGCACGATATAAAAACCACTTTGTGGAGAAAAAACTCCACCGGCTACGAAATGGTTTGCCTGCGATGAGACACGGTAAACACAACCGGCTGCTGAAAGCGATCGGTAAGGAATGTCTTGGCCTCCACTTTATCATCTTATGCTACATATTATACGATTACTGGTTGTCTGGGAACCCTCCTCTACTGTGAAGATCCATTCGACGTGGATGTCTTTCAGAATGGATCGTTTCACCATACGCCAATTAGTTGTTGTAATGTCATTTTGGCTTTCTATGAGAGCCTTTATTCGCTCGTCGTCATAGCTGGACCTTTGTGGGAAGAATGCTCGGATCTGGACGTGGAATCACCTCATCGTCCATTGCCATTAGTTCGGCACCTTCCTAGGGTTTCATGGATGCAGATATTCTCCTTAACCACTCGCCAGTCTCTTGATCCTTACATATTAGAACCATGTAACCGAACATGTAGATGAGGTGGTTGATTTTGGGTTTTTATTGGCTCGCTTCACTACTGAACCACTTTGAGCAGGAGTGCTTCTTGCTGGACTGTAGTGAGTTGGACGGTGGTAAAGTCTTTGGGTATTATCCCGACCTTCACGCTTTTTGGCCATATCACTGTAGCTGATATCAGATCTTTCCCTACTGGATGGTTTTTGTTGTCCGGAAATGTTTTTCTGAGGCGCGTGGTTTGAGAACTACTGGGCGCGCCCTCTCGGATCCAAATGGTGCTTCACCCTTTTATGTGTGAGGTCCTCTGTAGAGGATTTGTCTAGGTCGTTTCTCGAGCGTTTTGAGAAAGTGGGCTCGCTCTCCTTATTCAGGATTATGGATAAGGCGTCATTCCGTCATTCGGTTTTTTTCCTTCTAAGCAGCTTCCTCTGTGAGCGTGCGAGTGTGTGATTTTGTTTTCGGATCCTTTAACTGCCGTTCGACTATGCTTTGTCCCATGTTACTTTTTGACGATTTTGACTTTTTTGCACCAGGGGCTCTATTTATACCTATATTTTCATATAACATCAAAAAATAACATACTTTGTTCGAAGACTCAATGAAAAGCATGTCAAGTCAAATTGTCCCACTGTTGAATTTCTACGCATGTCTGTCCCACAACTGAAATTCTACGCATAACAGTCCCACTATAAAATGTCTACGTAAAATCGTTACATTAAGCATTTTTATTAACTTTATTCACCTAATAGCATGGCTTTTTCAATACTGCATGGTATAAACTCTTCTTTTATGTTGGCATTACGCTCCAGCTGGAACGAAACTTGTTTTCCAGTTAAACAAAAATTGTTATTTCTTCGCAACTTGCAGTTTCAATCTGAATTCAAATATTGCTGCAATGCGCGTTGAGCTGATAAACCAAACATAAACATTTTAACTTTTTTAAGAGGCTCAAATGTCGTAAAGCATGACGAAGCCGATCCAATATAATCACAAAGAGATTGCTGAATTGAATGACTGGTAGGTATATGTGAAAATTTTCAGAATTTAAGCATGTTTGTAAGTGAGTTGATGAGTTTCATTTTTTTATTTCAATATGTTATCCCAATAATTTGTTTGAATTAGTGAGTCGGTAAATGAGTGGCTTACACACTTAATTTTGATTACCGAGTTCGGTAATTTTTTGACGAGATTAAAACTGCTGAGCACCGAGCTCGTTCAGCCAAAATGCATTGTTTACCTTTTCTATACGATTTTGACAGTGGTTTACTGAACCTCAGTAAAATCGATTACCGAAACTACCGAGATCGTACTGCTGTTATAATCTCGTCAACAAAGTACCGAACAGGCAATTCAGAAATAAGTATGTAGTTATCGCCTATTTTGAAAATAAAAAGATTTTGGGTTAAACCCAAATCGAAGACGAACTGCTGGAGGTACTGAACAAGCAATCAATATATCAATTGATGAGAGATCAATTGAAGAGTAAGTGAGTGACTTGGTGAGCGAGATTTTGTAAGTGTGTGGGTTGATGAGTAAATTAGTTATTTACTGAGGTTTATTAATGGATTGATGGGTAAGTGAGTGACTATTTTGAATGAATGTGTTGATGAGTTATTGAGTAACTTGATAAACAAGTGACCTAGACGCCCAGAGACTTGATGAGTAAGTGAATTCTTGAGTAAACTGTTGTTAGTAAGTTGTGTCGTAGATAAGCGGCTTTCTGTGTATATGTAGAAGAAATGATAGAGCCCAAAAGCATTATATTCTTATTATTGTATTTGTTTTAAAAGTGAACATAGTACCGTAACTGCTTGTTTTCTAATAGGATGAATACATAACCGTATCATTACCAACGGCATTCTTACCCTTCATATTCAAATAAAGATACATGATGCATGAAGCCTCTAATGGCAAACAACTCCCAATCTTTGCTGGGGTTCCTATTCATATGACCCATACAAGCAGAGGAAAGCATGGTGCAGAATGTTTAGAAAACTTAAGCTGTTGTTTTTCTAAACATATTTTATTTCAATGATAGGTACATATTTCTTGTCATTTAAAATTTATGCAAAAGCTCAATCAGTTGTATGCTTTGTTGGTCATTAGACAAAATAGGCCATTAGGCCGAAAAAAATCATTAGGCTGAATACGTAATCAGACCGAAAGAGACGATAGGTCATTAGTCATTAAGCTGAATAATTCAGGTATATAACAAGATCATTTCGCCAAGACCTGGCCAAGATCTTTTCGGCCTAAAGACCTTTTCGACCTAATGACCTTTTCGGCCTAAAGACCTTTTCGGCCTAAAGACCTTTTCGGCCTAAAGACCTTTTCGGCCTAAAGACCTTTTCGGCCTAAAGACCTTTTCGGCCTAAAGACCTTTTCGGCCTAAAGACCTTTTCGGCCTAAAGACCTTTTCGGCCTAATGACCAATCCGGTTCAATGACGTTTTTGGCCTAATGACTTATTCGGCCATATAAATACTTTGATGTAACAACATTTTGCAGTCACACGACGTTTTTCCAATCAAACGATATACATATCGGCCTGGCGACCTTTTCGACCTAACAACATTTTCGGCCCAATGACCTTTCCGACCTTATAACGTTTTTGGCCTAACGTTGTAATCGCTTATTTCGATAATACATACTGTATATATTTCGACGTAAACTGCGATGGAAGAGCTATTTGAGTAAATAAAAAATAATCCATTTACGTGATGAATACATTTAAATATTCCCGACTTATTTCTTTAATGGAGATTTGAGTGTACGACACCCAGTGGCCCAATGAAGAATTCTTCGTTTGATGGAAAGTTTCCTCGAACTAGAGTGAGAATCGATATCACACTTCGTGGATATCAATACGCCTAAATGACTGGCGCTGCTATCCTCACGACCACGAAACCAATACTTTATAACTCATTTACTAACGCACTAATTCACTTACTAATGCACTCACTCCTACGGAACAATCTCACATACTCATAAACCAATAAACTCACTTACTCACTATGTCACCCACTGACTCACTAACTCATTTACTTACTGTCCCACACACACTCACCAATTTGACAATTCTCTTACCAACACATTAAAATTAACGGGGCAACTCCCTGTAAGCAGTAACTTTACTAATTCGTAATTGACTCACTCACAAACTCACTTAATCTTGGAGTACTTCACATTCATCCTCTCATCAATTCACTAATCAACTTCTTATTCACCAACTCACTCACCTAGTTTCTACTTACCCAATTATTAAGAAAGTGTTAAAGTGTGAAGCCACTCTTATGTTGTCTTTCGGCTCCGTTTTGCCTCGAGACATTTGAGCCTTATGCATGAGAGTCTTATAATGATATAAGAGAAGCTAACATTGATTGTTATTAAAAAAATACAACAAAAACGTACAGAACAGACCACATCGAGCGTGAAAAGAGACGACTAATTATCGTGGGACTGATATGCGTAGAAATTTCGCCAACAGGACCACATTTCTAGGCATAACAGTCCCACTAATCATATTTTTGGTTAAAAACACTATATTTATAAAAATATTTGATTGGAAATACTTCAGGCATGAAAATATAAGCGATTTCTAACGATACAATGAAAACTTAAATCCGATTTGTTGCACCATTTGGCCAAAAAACACGAATAACCTGTTTGAAACTTCAATCGCGTTTTTCTCAGTTTCAAGTTTTTCAACATGGGACAACTATGCGTAGAACGGCAGTTAATACTTGTTAAAGATTCTTGGGGGTTGACGACGATCCTTTTTTTTTTTTTTTAAAAAAAAGACACTACACCGTCTTCAGCCAGAGGCTGCACAGACTGAACATTACACTAATACGAGACAACGGACAACACACATAACACCCAGTGGCCCAATGGAGAATTTTCCGTTTGACGAAAAGTTTTCCCCGACTGGAGCGGGAATCGAACCAGCACTCCGAGGCTTACGAAACGCCTAGACGACTGACGCCGCTAACCGCACGGCCACGAAGCCCGCAAACTTTTACCATCATCTTCGTTATCTTCTATGTTCAACAGGTTGGCATCGGTCGATGAGGGGTGCCGTAGATCTGGATCAGTAACTTTGTCGAAACATGTGCTGCTCCGGGAGGTAGATGTTCAGAGGCAGGATATTTTAATCTTTTTCTGAGAGCTGGCTTTCGGTAAGGCCAAGCAGACTCGGAGTATTCTCCACTTCCAGGTTGTTAGTTGAATATGTACATACTTATTTTAGGTCCCTCTAGTAGTTAGGGAAATAAATGTCCGCTGCCGTACTGCAGTAAAGGCTGCTTACTGGAGTGTTTGCCTGGTGCACCCCAGGCTTCGTTCGCGGTTGAGCTCGTTTAGAACCCCCTCAACTGTTCAGCTCTCGACACGGGTCACATGACACCTTAGTATTGAGATTAATTATTTTTTGCTTTACTGTATTTCGTACTGTACTTTCGTGTAGGCCATGCATAATAGCCATCGCAACTTTCCTTATTTACCAGGGTTTAGGATCTGTTTCTCAAATTTTCAATAGATTCAAAATCTTTCGGACTTGTAACTACGGAGAACCATTGCTAGCGGAATACGCACCATTCGCTGTCCACCAAACATGCTACGGCTACGATGTCGAATCCGCGGTCTTTAAGTAGATCGAGGAGTTTGCGGGTGATCCCGATGAAGTACAGAGCTCCACGTGCCGATTCGTCCTTTTTATTTGCTGGGGTCGTTGTCGTTGGTCGTATTATTCTGTTACTGATGTTCCGTTGCCACTCCTTTTTGTACGGCTGGCTTGCTGGGCCGGTAACCAATGCCCTTCTTTCCGGAGGACCAGAGTGCACAGTTGGCCGGCATTCAGTCAGAGTGGACTCCGCGATTTTTCGGGCAGGTAAAGGTAAGCTGAGAAATTCGTGAAACCTGAACTTGTCGACGTTATTGTTGGAGCATTTGGTTAGTACGCAAATATTTCTGAATACCTGGAAACATTTTTTTTATAGTATTCTAGTATTTGCCTGGAACCAGGAAACTCGCCCTAGGTAATGCTCCATCCAGTAAAATATCATTGCCGTGCTAATGGTAACCGGTGTAACCACCAATCTCACCCCAGCGATGCAATGCTGAATTCCGAAACGATTCATCGTTTTGTTTGAATGCCAATCCAACATATTGCTAGGCAAACGTCATTCTTGATACAAAAATATGTCTCACTTTGGCTGAAAGCAAGAAACAAACATTCAACTCCACAGCAACAAAATAAAATAACCATATTTGGCAAATCCACCTACTAGAAAAAAAAATGTTTTTGAGAATTTCTTAATAATTGAGAAGGACTAAAGAAAAGCTCGAATAAATTAAATGAAGCTGGAAATGGTTGTAATACAAAAGAAGTTTTATTTTGCGTTTCAAGATTTCGCACAAACAATAAAAAAAGTGCAGAAATTTACCCATAATCTAAAACGCATTTCCAAATGACGATATTGGCCTTTTCCTATCAGCCAATCCCACCAGAAAAGCAAAAAATCGAATCCAACTTTGGAAAACCGTCAAAAAGTAATTTCCTCGAAAGCAAAGAAAGGAGTAAAATGGCACGAACTTCCCATTTAACAACGACGACGGGACGATAACGACTCTTCGATGCCGACGGACGACGGACGGACCTCTTGGTTCGCTTTCTGCCTTCCCGTGCTCGCCTGTCCACACCTTTGGCAATTTTTCAGTTCAATTTCTTCGAAAAATATTTATTTTCGTTCCATTCGTTTTCGGTCCTAACCTAACCCCATCAACAGCAGCGAGACTCGATTTGGTCGGCGACGACGACGACGTCGGCGGCTTTCATTACTTTGTTATTTTTCCATTATTAATTTAGCTGTTTGTACAATTTAATGTTTGCTTCTTGGTGGTGGGTGGTTTTCCGAAGGGTGCAAGGTGCAGGGTGCCGTCGTCGGTCGGTCGGTCGATTCGTGCCCATCACATTTTGACTGTGAAGAAATGTTTTTGTTTTCGTCGTTCTGTTTGAACTCCACAGAAGCACGAAATGTTGATTTAGGGGGCAGTTTTCTTCTTTTCTGGCAGCCAGCGGCAGGCGTTGCCATTATTTGTGGCAATTTTTTTGGCAAACCAGAAGCAGCTGAAAGGCAAGGTTGGTTGGTGCAATGAATAACGTTGATTGGTTTCTAGAAGAAAAAATGAGGATAATCAGAAAACATTATTCGGGAAGAAATCAAATTGTCACATTTGTTCCAAAATGCACAAATTCTTCTATAACTTCAAATTCATACACATCAATCATTTCCTCAGTACTAGTACCACTAGGCCTGCCTCTGTCTCTCCCCGCAATCATGTACTTTGAGTGGCAGTAGTTCAAAGTCAAAAACTCACTCAGCATAAGCTTCCTCCACGGCCTTCGATTGGTGCCGATGAGATCAATGATCTTCTTCTTTATGGCTCGACGTTCTCACTGGAACTTGGCCTGCCTCTCTTCAACTTAGTGTTCTATGAGCACTTCCACAGTTATTAACTGAGAGCTTCCTCTGCCAATGACCATTTTGCATGTGTATATCGTGTGGCAGGCACGAAGATACTCTATGCCCAAGGAAGTCAAGGAAATTTCCTTTACGAAAAGATCCTGGACCGACCGGGAATCGAACCCGTCACCCTCAGCATGGTCATGCTGAATACCCGTGCGTTTACCGCCTCGGCTATATGGGCTATATTTGCCTGTCATGAATTGCATGGATTTGTATATTGTGAGGCAAGTACAACGATACACTATGCCCAGGGAGTCGATTGGCGATTCATAGCCTTAACCACAAGGATAATCTTATCTCATTGCGGGTCTCCAGCAATGAAATGAGATCGATGTCGTTCGAAAGTCCAAGGAGAATGTGGAACTGAATGACAATAGCGCAATTCCTGCACGCTAGACCTCCTAATGCATCGAGTAAACTTGAAAGTGCAGAACTCGGATTCATAGACACAATCGAGGTGGATCGATCCGAAATATTTAATATTCACCCATCCAGCAGCGTTGCACGTTATCAACCGAAATAGTTTCACCGAAAACCATATTCTGAATGTATTTGCCGATGCTTATTTCCTTGCACTGAATCATACGCCACTTTAAATCAACAAACAAATGACAAATTTCGAAGTAGTATTGCCGGAATTGAACATATGATCCGTCATTGTTCGGCTCTTGTATTTGCCGACACGACCAAGGACTTTTGTAGTAATCTCAGTCTGTTGATCAGGAGTGGCGATAGTATCTTGTACACCAAAATAAGAAGATTACTTGGCACACTCTAGTCATCTAGTCTGTGGCTTTCAAGGTGCATTTTATTGAAGATTTGGTATATGAGGTCATTCAAACAGTGGGTGGGTAATTCTTTATCCTACCATATCTTTATGAAAATATTCACAGAGCAGAGTTTACTGGTTGTACAATTTTTATGTCTTATGTGATAAGATCTACAGTGTGCTGTGAAGTTGAAATGAAGGAAAACGCCTTTTCAACCCGTTTCTGGTTTGAGTTATTGTTTTTAACATGATATGCATTCAGTTAAGTTATAGAAAAGAGGGGGAAAGTACATAGTTAAAAAATGCATAGTAGGAAGAAAGGATCCCAGGATCTTCTGCTTACGAATCCTGAACAGTTGGTACTAGAACACCAAGCTCTTATTTATCATTATAAGAATCTGGTGGATTGATTGCAGTAGTTGCTCGTTTTCACCCTGGAGAAGTTCGCCCGAAATATCATGCTTCCCAACAACCCTTTAGTTTTTCAACTCGTTTTATGGCATTTTTGACTTCATCCTGTGTTATTTGACCGTCGTCACCTATATTAATCCTGGCCCTGGGTACACTTCCATTATAACCACTCAACAAATCTTCGAAGCGCTCCTTCCATCTTGCTGCCACAATCGTGTTAACTTGTTAGCAAATTTTCATCGCGATCATTGCACATGGTGAGCACTGGCGCAGTCTTATGTCGCGCATTATTGACATTTGCCTAAAACTTCCGCATATTCTTCTGCTTCATGTTTTCGAAGACAATGTTCACCTGCTTCCAATCGATAAATCATGCATTTATCTATTGGATTATATAGTCGAGACACTAATTTAACAATGACATAGAAACATTTAGCGATTTTATTCATAAATCTTTGAGAAAAATAAAACGGAACATAAAGATCTCAAAAACGTCCACGCGTCAGAGGCCGTTTTATAGGCTGTAGTTTTAGTAAAATTCACACATTAAATTAAGTTGCATTTCAAGAACAGCACTTTCATAGCTAGACAAGGTTTGGGCCGTCCGTTGATAATTTGGGCATGTAAGAAAATTAACTGTCTTTTAAATTATGTGACATTTACTGAAAATTGTAGTGAATGACAAATAAAAATTTTCAGAAAATAATATGGATGCAGAGCTGTTGCGTACATTTGGCCAGGTTGGCCCCCGCCAAGGGCGCCAGCCTCAGAGGAGCGCCAAAAAGGCTTAAGACTAGAAGAAAACAGGATGCTGCTACCTAATGTTTTCTTGAATGTTATCAGGATTTCATTATTTTCAGTATATGATATTGATTTGTTTCTCCACATTCTCAAAAATTCAGATTTCTCTATAGATATAATAACTATAGTTAATTTGTAGCATTTACCTAGTTTTTACCTGGAAATTTATCTACTTTTTTGAAAAACTATTTTAGCTCTTAATGTGCAAAGCAAAAACAATATACTATCAAATTTCTAGTGAAACTTTCTTTCTAGAAAATTTGAAATACTCTCACTGGGGAATATCTTGAGGTTACTTCCGAGGCTTTTCTTTGCATTCATTGAAATATTTCATTTATTCCTTTACAATATCAGGAACTTATCCAGGAATTCATTCAAAAATTAGTGAGAGGATTTCTCCTGATATTTTTATTAGCAGTTTATAACATAATCTATCATAGTTTCATCAAGAAGTTTCGACAGATATTCTTTAAAAAATCTTTCAGCGATTAATTTATAAACTTTCTTCAATGATTCCTTCAAAAAATCCTTCACGGATTCCATTGAAAATTCTTCATGCTTTTATTCCTCAATACATATTTCTCACATTTTTTCCTGAGTTTCCTGGGAAAACCTATCTTTAAGGAATACTTTGAAACCATTCAATAGATTTTCCCAGTAATTCCATCATGAATTCCATATTCACTAGAGATTGCCCCATAAATTCCCATAGAACACATTCCATGAATTTCCCCCACTAATTCGTCCAGAAAACATAAATAAATAAATTTGTAATTTCTTTAGAAATTTCTCTAGGTATTCCGTTGAAAAATCTGTCATTGATTTTATACAAAATCATTCCAAATAGAGTGTCCATTTCCCGGCCACTTTTCTTGTCCCGGGATTCGGGACAAAATACTTAGCTAATCCCGAGAAATCCCGGGATCCCGGGATTTTTCAAAATTTTAATAAAAACCCAGAAAATAGTTTTCCTTTTCTCTTGTTCAGTTCAAGTATTATTTTTTTTTTCGAACAGTTATGATTATATTTTGTTTCCAAAACAAGAAGTATTATATCGAGAAATAAAAGTATCAGCATGATGCTCACCAAGAAATATTTGTTTTTAGCTCTTTGATAGTTGATTTATTACAAGGTAGAAAATTACAAATTTCTAATAGTTCGACTGGAATAAGCATCATAATCCATCTAAGCTACCAAATATTTTTTTCGAATAACGCGTCCCATTTCGAGAAATTTATCTTTAGATGCCATTCGCCATACGACATTTTTACGATTTACTTATAGCTATTTTTTGCACATAGAAGGTAACGCCATACGGTGAGTAGGAAAACAGGCGATGCGTGTAATTCATTGCGGTTTTTGGATAGTTTAAAGATGTTGTAGTACTTAATTTTGAGATTCATGAATTCCATGAGAAAAAAAAATCGATTTATTAACTATTTGGAATTAACTATTTTATTAATTATTTGGAATCGTGTTTCCAAACATTACAAAGTTATATGATATTGTGGCTATGTCCAGATTGTTCTTGCAACTACTGAATAAACCAGTAAGATAGAAAATTTAAATTAAATGCATAACATAAAATCAATATTTTCATTATTATTTTTTTCTTTTTCAAGTAAAACCTATAGTCCAAAGCCCGATGGTAGTGCATGTGAAAAAACCGATCAGATTTCAAAAGTGAAAATAATGTTTTGCATTGATATTTGGTAGTTATAGCTACAAATGATCTTTATCCCGGGAATCCCGGGATGGTCGGGATTTCTAAAACTGTATCCCGGGATTCGGGAAATCCCGAAATCATACAAATCCCGGGAATTCTTGTCCCGGGATGTCCCGGGAAGGACACTCTAATTCCAAAGGATTCTTTTGAAAGCCTTCCATGGACTCCTTAAGAAATTTCTCAGGGATTTTCGCATAAAACATTCTGGGGTTTTTTTTTAGCAAATCCTCAAAAGATTCCTCAAGAATCTTTTGCAGAGATTCTATTCTATTCAATTCTTTTAAAAATTCTTCCAAGTATTCCTTCAAAAACTCTTCCAGGCGGTTCTCCACATTTTTTTGCAGACATTCCTTCAGGCATTTCCTCACGAACTACTCTAGAAATTTCTGCAACGATCACTAGATGAATTCCATTGAACATGCTTGCTGAAATGTCTCCCGGATTTGTGTGAAGAATTAGCCTAAGGTAAAATTCACAAATAGAAAAGAAATTAAAAAAAAAAAGTCTCCCGGACTTTAATTTAAATCAGATATTCCAGCAGAATTCCTTCGGAGATTCCCATATAGTTTCATTAAGTAATTCCAGCAGGGATTCATCCAGAAATTCCAGCAAAAAGACATATAGGAAATTCTTCAAGAACTCCTCCTGGTATTTATCCACGTCCAGGGTTTGTCAAATGATTACCAACAATTGGTAAAATAGATCATTTGATTTGATTTGAATTGATAATTATCATGAAAACTCCTGAAACTCAATTTAGTGTTTTTAAACCAAAATTATTGAAATAAAAAAAGTCCAGAAAATAAAATAAAAAATAAAAAATATACTAATATAATATAATATAATATATTACATTATGAAGAAATTCATGGATCATTTATGTAAGGAATCTGAAATGTCCTTTCTAATTAATGTGCTGGTCTTAGTGAGATTCTTGAAATGCAAAATAAGTTGGAATTTAAACTCGTATTAGATAAATACATTTTTTTTAAATTTTTGTGTAATTGTCATTGAAATTTCTAAAAAACACGAATCAAAAACGCTATAAGAAAATAAAAAAATCCGGGATAATTTTTTTATCCGAAATACCAAAAGTCAACTTACAAAAAAAACTTAAAATGAATAACTACAAACTTTTGTAAATTAACAATCTTCAATTATCGTGGGGTGCCAATCTAGATGCTTGCCAAGGAATTACGCTACGGCTCTGTATGTATGATGCGTCAAACTGTTTTAAGTACTACGTATTTATGTCTATCATAAACGTAGGTTTATGAACCTTCAATAGCAACAAACTATCTTCATTTATTTTTCAAACAGTGTGAAGTTATTAGCTGATCTGTCTTATACATGGCTTTAGAAATATGCCGCTTTTTTATTTTTTGGTTCCTAAACTTCTGATATTGTTTTCAAAAAAAAATGGGCGTTTTCAAGACTTTCTGCGTGATTTCCATCTGTTTAAATGTTTAAAATTTCCATCCAAATTGGTTAAGCCCAAAAAAATTTAGGATAAATTAATTTATTTTAGAAATTGTGGGAATTATGAGGCATCGCATATACAAAACAAATTTGAGGTATCCAGTATGATAACCACTTCCTTATTGTAGCCTTATCTTAAAAGAATGGATTCATTATCAATATTATCAAAAATTATTAGAAAACGAAAACAATAAATTTTCACATTTTTTATGGGCCATACTGTACAGCTCCTTCTGGCAGTAGTCTTCCCGCACTGAGCGGTATCCATCGCCTCTTGCACCATCACTTTTTCATGGATAAACTGCTATCAAGCGGTTGGCTACACCAGACATGTGTTCAGCATAATTCAAGAATAAAAAAGTGAATTCTTTCCTTTTTTAACCGTTATGTGTCCGACAAATTTTTTGCTTTTTTCTACACCGTGCTTTTTAAATGGGCGCTGGGTACCCGGGTACCCTGTCGGCCACATAAGGGTTAAATAAAACCAGAAAGTTAGATACCCAGCTGAAATGAAGCCGTATTTTATGTTGGATAGAATTAGGACGTTGCAGTGGAGGCCAGTTGGGCCTCTCCAAATGATCACATATTTTTCTTTTTTAGATCTTGCGAATTAATTCTCTCATTTCTTTTAGGGTTTTCCAGATATTAGTTAATTGCTGCAGAAAGTCTGGAAACACTCTTAACAAAACTCTTGTTGAAGTTTTATTTGTTGAATTACATAATAATCACTGGTATATTACTGGGCGAGTCTCTAAAATATCTTCTAGAGCTCCTCATAGCACTCCGGTGAAGAATGTCTACAATCTCCTCTGGAAATCTCTGTGGATAAAACCTAAAAATCGATGGCCAGTAAAACTCTTATGAGAATCCTGTAGAAACCTGTACTGTGAGGGAATTTCAAGCAGACTTGCAGAAGAAAATCTTGAAAATATTCCAAAAATAAAATCTTGCAAAAATTCTCAATTGATCTCCCGGAATTTGCCCAAATTTTACAGCATCAGTTCCTCCAGCTCCAGTGAGTTTCATATGGAATTTTATTTAGAATTCTTACAGCGCAGAGAGTATTACGTGACTCAATGTAATTCTAAAACATTTTTCAAGAAAACTTTTTTTTTTTAATCTTATTTCAAATATTTTTGAGAGGTTTTTATCTTTTCTTTCATAGAGATATCTCAAATGATTGTGTCAAAAGTTTCTTAGACTTGTCCTTTTCAACTCCTCGAATCAAGTAAGAACTCGCCTATTTTTCCTTGAAAACGAGCCCTGGCAGATGTTCCTCCTCGAACTTTCTGTGATTTTTTACAGTGATTTCTTAAAAAAAAACTTATGCAAACATTTTTGAAAGCAAGCGAAAATTCTGAATAAGATAATGTAGAAGTAACTAAACTTTTGTAAAGCATATTTGTCAAATTTATTCCCGAATTCTTTAATATTTATTTCAAAGTGCTTGTTTTTCCATCAATAATTTAATTTAATTTTTCTACACTTCTCTAACTTTTCTATGAAACCTACATTTTGTTTCTTTCGTATTATCTTCTAAAGCATCCCAATATATTTTCAACGTAACTCCTGTAGTGAACTCTTTAAAAGTTCCAGAAGAAAATCTCAAATAAAACTCATATCCCAGAGAAATTCTAGACGAAATCTATGCAGAAAACGTTCAATAGTTTTTCTACAAATTAATGAAAAAAGTTTCCCAGAGAAAATACTCTCAAGCGGTTCAAAGTGTTATATCGGACGCCTCGAGTAGCTCGTTCAGGAATTCGTAGATATTTCAAAATATCTTTCAATTTATTCCATTATAGTTTTGTAAGAAGCTTCTCAGATAATTTCTGAGAAAATCTTCAAAGATTCATAAATGCAAGTGGAACTCTTTAGGTATTTTTTTTTTTCAGGCGGAATTTTAACAAAATTCGTCAAATGCTCCCAATGGACTGAGAAAAACTTGATAAATTGTAGACACAGAATGTTGATTAATGGCCAAATTGAGAAAAGAAATTGTGCAAAAAAAACTTGTTCTGGTGGGATTCGAATCCACGACTCCGTATTCGCTAGACCGGCGCTTTAACCAACTATGCCATAGAACAGCTAACGATCCTGCGGAATAGAAAGCCAAACTGACTCCGAGCCCATACCATGAGCACTCCTATTTTCACAATTCCAACTCTCTTTCGGCTTAGATGCACACCTCTCAACACACTCATGGTGGTGCCTTCTAATTATACAAGCGAGAACGAATTGTTTTTCTAGTACGGCCGAGACTTACTCTCGCACTTCAGGGACTCCTCCATCCCAGAGATTCCTCTCAGTTTTCCTAAAGGAACTCCACTAGAAATTCCTTTATTTATTTGTTTCGGGGTTCCTCTGATGAATTCTCCAGAGGTTTCTTTAGACATGTGTGAAGTTTTGGCTACGGACTCAGGGATTTCTGTATTTTTCTTTGGATTCCATCAGGGATTTATTTCAAGATTCCTCTCATGATTCTTCCTCGCATATTTCCAGGGATTCTCTCGGATTCCTGGAACTGCAACTTTTGGCTTAGTTGGTTAAAGCGCCGGTCTAGCGAATACGAATTCGTGGGTTCGAATCCCACCAGAACGCATTTTTTTTCACAAATTTCATCTCTCAATTTGTCAATTAGCATCATTTCGTGCCTTCTAATTACAAGTTTTTCCAGTATGTTTCAGACATACCAGCAAATCTGGTAAAATGCCAGCAAAATGGGCAATAGGTGTCATTGTATTCCCAGAGAATACTCCGAGGTGCTCCCCGAGCAGAAGAGAATAACAACAGCATAAGAAGCTGTGTTATTTTGGCAAAATAACTGAATAAAAAAACCGATTATTTTTAAGTTATTACCATACCATATTGTGATATAAACTTGTCTGTCATAAGCGGCAAAATAACAAATTCCATAACAAAAAAATGTTCCTGGAAAACCATTTCAATAACTTGTTTTGTTAGTTTCAATAACAACTTAATAACAGTGAATGCGGAAAATGTTTCGATAACAAATTTTGATATTAATATGTTATTGGGGCCTGTCCATTAATTACGTAAGGGAAATTTTGCTATTTTTCGACACCCCCACCCCCCCTTGTAAGATTTTTTGTATGAGAACCCAAACATTTTTGTATGGCGCGTAACATTTCTCAAACACCCCCCCCCCTCCCCCCATAAGCCCTTACGTAATTAATGGACAGCCCCTTGATAATAATCGGAGAGCAGAATTTGCTATGATATCAAACTCGTTACTAAATAAGTTATAATATGTACTTATTATATAAAATTATTCGCTTTGTCTCACAAAAATAACATGAGGTTCATCACTCTGGCGTAAGATATATTTTCAAATGATCAAAAAATACTGTATTCAGCTTTCAATTCATTCTAAGAGATTTGAAGTCGCAAGACAATCGAACTTTAGTAATTTCTATATTATCAAATACGACGAGCTTCGATTTCCACCTGTAATTTATAAACTGTTGTACTTTCATTGTTTTCGGAGCACGGTTTTGAAATCAGCACGTGTACTTGAAAAAGTTTGATCGTCGATAGCAATTTATGACTTATGCTTTTTTTCTGCATAGAAACTGATTTTTTTAGAATGCTAAAGAGTTCTGCAGAAAATTTTTGGGATATTGGAAAGATTGTTTTAATTCCTCCGATTTTTCCCTGGATTCAAGAAGTATGTCGAATATTCCTCCTGGATTCTACAAGGATTCTTCCAAAAAAATTGCTATAATTTCTCCTGAACTTCCTCTGATGATTCCTACAGGACTTTCACCAGAAATTTTTGCAATATTTTTTTTCTAAAACTCTAAAATTCTTCCAGAAATTTGTCGACAGATTTGGTCATGAACTTTTCCATAAATGATTCCAAAAATCTTCCAGAAATTTCGCTGAGAGTTTTTTCACGGAATCTTTCATGGATTTTCAAAGACTCCTCCAGAATCCTGCATAGAATCCCTTCAAGGGTTTCTCAGGAATTTCCTGTGATCATTAGTCCTGAACTTCATCTTATAATTTCTCTGAAAATTTCTTTGAGGATTTTTCTTTGTTTGGTGTAATTGATCTCATACTTATTCTTGTTTGTTTACCCTCCACTTCAATTACTAATGGTTTTGCCTTTCTTTTCATCTCTGTTACTCCGAAAACATACTCTTTATCTTCATCAATCAAAACAATCTCTTTACCAATGTGTTCTGCCAACTCACTGATCTTTCTTTCTATATTGAACAATTTATTTAAATTGTTTGTTGACATTTCTCCCACACCTTGCTCCATCATATCTAACTCTTCAAAAAATGATGTAACCATCTCAATTCTACCACTATTTTCATTTCCAGATTGTTCAAATGCCAAAGATTCTAGAACTTTTTCTTTGAGCAAGGTCAATAATTTCTCATCATTGATTTCATTATTCTGAATTCTACTGCTTAATAATGTCTTGTCAATCTGTTCCTTTTTCCTTCTAACTTCCCAATCACTTCTGTTTCCTTTCGAACCACACTCTCACAACCTTCGTTTACTACTTCTCCCATGTTTGTAACTCGTTCAAGGCACCGTATAGTACTGCCATCGCCATCTTCCTGAACACATCTGATTTGCCCATTGTCGCTGATTAAAAACTTCAATTTTCCAAAACTTGAATTTTTGTATCCGTTACCATATAACAATTTTGTTTTATTTGTCATGAATACTTCAATTTCGCACTCTAGGATACTAGAGACAACCCAAAAAATTTCTTGACCGAATATATCACCACTTTCTATTCTTTGTATGTATTTATTAACCTCCTCTCCAATATTTAATCCCACCGCACAATCCCATCCACTTCTTTGCCAAAACTCATATTTATTCCTCCTTATGTAATCAGCTATAATCAGGTAGAATTCCTCAATGTCCTCGTCAAAAAAATACCCGCAACCCATTCCATGACATATTTGGTCCAGAACAAGATATCCCACACTATCCTCTACCGCAACATTTACTTCCCTCATTATTGTATTAAATTTGTAGACCGATGATTTTTATGAATTACTATTAAATACAACACTCGCTCCCACTCCTTTAAAAGTATGTTATAGTTTGGCCTACCTTATTTGGTTCGAATTGAACTCTCTCAAACAATTCGCAATACCTTTTTCTTCCAAAAGTCCACCACGATTTCTTTTTGTGCTCTCCATTTCCGAACTGCTTTAAACTCCACAACTAATATTCTCATTCCACCCTATCTTCCGGACATCAAGTTTTCTTTTCCATGTTCAACTACTATTCTTCTCCTTTACACTTTCTCTTTCCGCCACCACCGTCATTGCTGTACACTGTTACCTTCTCTTGTTCTTTCCTCTCCTTCAATAGTAATGCCAACTCACAAAACTCCAACCATGTTCCAATTTCAAGAAGCTTCAGCTAATGAACACTTCCCTTTTCTCCTGTTACCGAAACTTTCTTGTTACAGTTTTTCTCACTATCTGATGTCACCGCTGACTTGTTACTTCTCCCAAATGCAATCTTCCCACGATATAATCACTCCAACTTCTTAGCTCCAGTATCTTCCGTCACAAAATCTTTCCCTTATCTCCTGACACCAACGTTTCTTTTTTAAACGTGATAAAAGCAGAAGAAAACTACTTTACCGCCTCCGTTAACCAGATGGCCTCACCCCCACGCTATCATCACTGGACCAATTTCTACACGTTACAATTTTCTCACTTTCTTGCTTTCTGATGACGTCGTTGCTTTAATACTTCTTTGAAATCCTTCAACTTTACCGGATTTTTCATCTAACAACACTTCCCCCTCTCTTCCGTCTCTCCCAACACTTCCTTTCTCTTTCTGATGTCACCTTTGTCTTGTTGCTTCTCCGAATTTTTCCAACTTTGCCGATTCCAATATCTTCCGTTTAACGAACGCTTGCCCCTCTCCCCCGTCACCAACTCTTCCTAACTTTCCCGCCGCCGTCAACCGGTTGGCCACACCCCCACACAACCACACACTATCTACGCTTCTCTACTTTCCACACGTTACTATTTTTCTCTCGCTTTCTGATGTCACCGTTGTTTCAATACTTCTCCAAACTCCTCCAATTTAACCGTTTACAGGATCTTCTGTCTAACGAACACTCCCCCCTCTCTCCCAACCCTTCCTTTTTAATTGCAGTAAAAGCAAAGGAAATTAGCTTTCCCGCCGCCGTTAACCGGCTGGGCACACCTACACTGCTTCACTCTCTATACGTTACAATTATTCTCTCTCCAACTTTACCGATTTCAGTATCTTCCGACTAACGAACGATTTCCCCCCTCTTCTGTCACCAACACTTCTTTTCCAATTGCAGTTAAAGCCAAGGAAAATAACTTCCCCGCCGCCGTCAACCGGCTGGGCACACCTCCACACTACTACACTCCTCCACTCGTCACAAGTTTTCTTGCTTCTATTACTCCACCAACTTTACTTTTTCCAGAATCTTCCTTCAAATAACCGCTTCCCCTTCTCTCTTCACCAAAATCAAAATCTTCCGTTAAATAATACTCTTCCTTCTTTTCCCGACTCCAGCACTTCCTTTATCAAAGTTGAAAATGACTTTTTCAAGTTGAAAATTTGCACTTTTCCGTAACTAAAAATTTCCACACGTCACCATTGAACATGGGATAATTTATGATGACAAAACTGAACATAGGACATACTGACTTGATGTTGTTTTCAAGGAGTTTCTGACAAAGTATACTAACCGAGTGTAGTGTCTGAAAGTATATGTAAAAATAGATCGTTTGGGGGAAAAAAAGGAAAAATCGTCGAAAAAGGGTCGGAGTGGCGGAGCAGTTCCTCAAACTTGAGGATACTTTTGACTAGAAATGCATATAAGTTTTTTACTCGTTGTTTCAAAAACTAAATTTTCAACCTTTTTTTTTTGTTTTATTTGTGGAAATTTTGATTTAAGGACTGTTCATTTTATAAAGAGGACACCTTATTTGTGTGATATCTTTTTTATTTTTCAATAAAATCATTTTCGTTTTTTTGCATAAATTTCCATAGCTATTCTACAGTGTAGGAAAAATAAAACATAATACAAATTGTCCTTAGTTATGGAACTGAAGCGGTTTTCGTTAAAACTCAATAAAACCCCATTTCTCAAAATTCTACACAACTTTCCACATACATAACTTTAAAATTTTCATGAACTTTTCAATGTGTTGGGATCTAATACTATTTTTCTAAAGGTAGGGGGTAATAGTTGGTCAGTAATAATGCACCAAGCATTATACAGCTTGATATAGTGAGTTGCCTTGTTATCAATGAAATTGATAAAAAATACTTATTTAAGTCCAATGATGCAATAACAATACGGAATCAGTTCAAAATTTGTCCAGTATAGAAGAGAATCACATTCTAAATGATACCGAAGAAAAATATGCTTTAAAGTACATTCTTCATCATAAATTTAATACTTAATGATGGCCATAATGAAAAATTGCATACTTTTTGCTCCATAAATTCAAGTTTTTGATTCTAGAGAAGCTTATTATTATTTATTTTCAGCAAGGTCTGACCCTATGTAATTATATACCTTATTTGAAAATAACTACATGTTAATTTTTATTTTCGACATCATTGTTACGTTGTATTTGCAATAGAGTACATCGTTATTTAGAAGAACCTTCATAGAACGAAGCGGTTTTATCTCCGGTAACTGCCCTAAAGCACAGTAACCAAGCCAACAATGCTATCAAGAAGCGATTTTCTGCATTTGAATTTGCATTATTAGTACTTTCGACTAGATCCATTGAAAACATTCAAAATTTAATATTTTTATACATTTTTGTTTAACAAATAAATTTTATTTTGAAAATCGAGTCCAATTTGCAACTTTAATATCTCAACAACCATTATTCCGATTAGGTTTATATTTTGCCAGAATATGTATCACTGAAACTGCTGCAGCATGGCAAACACTTTTTTGCAATTAAAAACGATACACCGATGTTTTACAGAAATTTTGTGTTTATCTTTAGTTTTTGGGAATTGGAAAATTGATCTCTCGAAACACTTTGCCACATTTCTATGAAGTTCAATAATTTTAAACCAATTTATTTATGGTTATTATCTGCTAATATAATGTACTGAACAACTAACCAAGGCTGCTCAAATTTGAGCTACACGTTTTCTTTTTATAGCCTTGCAAAGTTGTCCTCTTTATAAAATGAACAGTCCTTATATGCGCACTTGGTTAATTGGTTTATGGAACTTGCGAGTTTATTATTGCTGCATGTCCTATTTTTCTATTGACTATTTCTGATTTTGTTATGGAAAATTACCATTCGCCATTCAGGGTGAAAAAGTACCACTTTTATTTTTCAGATAGAAGACTATAGAAGAACATTTGGTGAAGTTTATTGGATTTTAGTTCACAAGATGTTTATTTTGTACATGTTCAGAGGTGATCAAATCAAAGTCATCATTGTTTAAATTAAGTGTGTAGAATCCTCCATAACTAGATGTAAGGATGAAATACCAATTGAATCCCCCACGAAGCTGAGCTCTTTCAGGCAGATGTGAAATCACTAAACTAAACCAAAAGACGATGACCATTCGTCGCGTCGTTCTTTGCTTATTGTTTAACAATATCAAAGTGAGATGCTAATGGATGTAATCACCACTCTTTCCACCGGCTTGATATTCCTTGGCCCTCCTTGGTCACCGACTGTAACACGATCGCCGATCGAAATCGTTTTAAAAGCTTCGGACCACGCACAAGTCCTAATGCACGCGTGACGTGAGAAATTCTCCATCAAAACGTCAAGATCTGTCCAACCAGACAAGAGCTGCAACGCACGATGCTCAAATTGGTCATTTTTTTCAAAACACCCATTCCGTATCGAATACAATTTCTGCGTGAAGCAAATCTTCACATTTGGAAACCGTCTGCACTTATAGGTAGGTACCGGGTGAGCAAGAAGGTACCCAGGGACCACTCAAAGTGGGCAGCAGCGTGACTCCGGACCAGGCAGGGAACCCCTTTGCGCGCGGTTTTATAACAGCTCGAACGTGTTTATTAGGCTTTTAAACAAATTAAGCGCAACGATCGAGAGAAGAAGGATGACGACGGGATGAAGAACAACAAATTCCGGTACGTGCTTTCGGGCTGAAAACTTCACTTCGAGGTCAACTGACCGGTTGGCGGCGGTGGCGGGAAGAGAAGGAACTCGATCGTCAGCCACAACAGCAAGATACTCGGCTGAACCTCTTTCGATGCACGGAGGAGATCGCTTCAGAGAAAGAGAGAGAGGGAGGGGTCGAAAGGAAAAACCAATAATTGGGATGTGTTTAAGTGTAATTTTCGATCTTCCAGTTTGAAGATCGAAGCACAACGATTGCGTGCGGTTTCGATCGTGACTGAGAGGAGAGGAATAATCGTAGGCTCGGATGAAAAAAAAAATCGTTGGAAATTCGAAACGAGAACGAGTTTGTGTAGGTAGGCCGCCGTCAGACCGTGCGTTATGGATTTGGAACGATTGTTTCGGCAGGGGGTGATTACCTTCGTCTTCGGATTGGAAAGGATGTTGCAGTTCCAAGATAAATACTAGCCGGTCAGTGGAGTTGCGTGATGTAGGCAGTGTCAAAGTTCAATGAAAACTCTGATTCGCGATCATGACTGCGAGAGAATCTGTTGCTGTCAGAGTGGTATCAATCACTGCACTGTCATTGGCTATGACATTGGGAACAGCAGAAACACTAACAGCTACAACAAGAAGCCTTGTTCAACGGCGCAGTAGCATGAAATATTCAACGCATGGCATTTCATATAACCAGAAGATTTTTTTTTATTATCGTACAAATTGGGTTGAAGGGTCTCAGATTGTCATGAAACTTTTTTCATAGGCTCCAACTTACAACTTTTCGATCATGGATATATGAACAAAAATATATTGAGAAGAAATCAGGGTCGCCTATTTTCCCGAAAAAATCAGGTGGATTTTTTTTGTCTCCCCTGATACTACTTACTTTGAAAAATGATAACTCAAGAACAAAGCATCGTGGAAATAAAGTTTTTTTTTCTGAAAAATGAAAGCATTTTTTTCAGAAATCCAAAAAAAAAAAATAACTGGAAAAAGTTTTCCACAACATTTTCCACAGTTGAGAAAATTCGTAAAGAAAAGCCGGAAAAACTATGTCTGAACTCGTGGAAAATTTTCAAAAAAAATATTTTTGAGAAGGTTATTTTATGAGCTTTAATCACTGAAATTTTTGGAATGCACTTTTTTTCGTTTTCAAGTTAAGGGCAATTTTGTTGAAAAATGTACAAATGTGCCATAGGAGCCTTTTCTTTGATAAATGATAACTCAAGAACAAAGCATCGTAGAAACGATATTTTTTTATGAAAATGAAAGCAAGTTTTCTCATAAATCCAAAAAAAATAAATCCAGGGTTTCTACAGAAATTTCTCAGAGGATTGTTCTAGGTATTAGTTCTAGTGTTCCTCTAAAAAATTTTCAGAAATATTTCAAGTAATTTCTTGGATCTGTTTTTCTCAAAATATCCGAGAAGGTTTTACTATGAGATTTCATGCTCTACTTTTTCGAAAAGTTTTCACAGAATTTCATATAATAATTTATCTAGATTTTTTTTCTAAAATCATTACCAATTCAAAAATATCTCCGAGTATTCTTTCAAAAAAAAGTCTTTTGAAGAGACATTCACGAAACGCGACGCGAGATAAGACACGACACTTATGGTTCTTACAATCGTCAAAATAATTAAAAAATTACCTTAATGCCGACCGGTTTCGGGCTCGATGCAGCCCATCTACGGGACAATGTCCGACTGATTGCGTTGTTCAAGTTTGGAGAGAGAGAGAATGCTACTACTGCTGCTGCTGGTGGTTCGTGTCGACGAGATCGAATAGACTCGACATGATGGGAGGATCGTCTTCATTCATCAGCGGTTTTTGGGCATTGCTGATAAACATTGACTCCCATGCGTTTAAGTGGGAAGCTTTCCTCACAGTTTTTACGAGCTTCGCACTTCCCCAATCTATTTCGTGGTCGGTTTCCACCGTATGAGCCGCCACGCTCGATTCGTTGCTTTTCTTAGATGCCACTGCGTTCTTATGTTCCCTTATGCGGACTTTGACTTTCCGGCGGGTTTGTCCAATGTAAACCGCCGGACAGTCTTTGCAGGGAATCTGGTATATGCCAGACTGCTCGTCAGGTGGAACCTTATCTTTGAGGTTGCAAAGGAGGTCACGCAGAGTGTTCTCACTTTTGTGGACAACATGTAACCCTTGTCGGTGAAGTGTGGTTTTTATGGGGTTCGTTATTTTCGGGTAGAATGGCAGGCTGACTCTTTTGACTTCTTTGGTGTCCGGCTGGAGGGTAGTTATACTGTCGCGCTGTGTTTTTCGCTTATGTTTCCGGATGATTCTATCCACGAAAGACCTGTCGTACCCATTCACTTCGGCTGCTGAATAAATACGGTCTTTCTCTTCTTCAAACTCTTCTTTCGCCATGGGTACGTTGAATAACCGGTGTGCCATAGAGTGGAAGGCGGCTTGCTTCTGGGCACCGAAGTGATTGGAGTCCGAAGTAATGTATCTATCGGTGGAGGTAGGCTTGCGGTAGATCCCGAATTTCAACGTGCTGTCTTCCTTTCTACTGATCAACAGATCGAGAAAGGGGAGTCTCCCTTCCTCTTCCTTCTCTACAGTAAATTTGATCGTGTTGTGTTGGGAGTTTAACATGCTCAACGTTTGATCCAGGTATCGTTCCTTAACCGGAGCAAAAATATCGTCAACGTAGCGCCACCAGATCCTGGGAAACAACTTCTTCTTTTGAGCTTCGTTCTCAAAATCGCTCATGAAGAGGTCCGCTAGCAATGGGGACAGCTTGCTACCCATGCTGAGCCCAAAGGTCTGCCTGTAAACCTTCCCCCTGAACGTGAAAAAGTTCTGGTTCATACACACCTGGGCTACGGAGAGATACGCTTCGATATGATTTGGTGGGGCTCGGCTGCGTTCCAAGTGACGACGCAGGCTTTGAAGGGCTTCGTTGACTGGTACGCTCGGGAACAGTGCCGTGACATCGAACGAGACCAAAATTTCTCCTCGTCCCAACTTAAACCCTTCTAATTTCTTCACCAAATCCACTGAATTTTTCACGCTTTTCCCATGTTTTACGGGATATTTTTTCATTTCACTAACCAGCCAGGCTGCCATTTTTTGTGTGGGCGTACGTATGTTGGAAGAAATTGGTCTCATTCCGATAGGATTTTTGTGGATCTTTGGCAAACAGTACAAAGATGCCACCGCGGGATTCGGGACGTGTAACTTCCTATCGAGCCTCTCTTCACCCATTAGATGAGCCACTTTCTGCCGAGCACAATTCACTTCTTCAATCATTTTGTTCAGCGGGTCTTTCGGCTTACCGTTTTTGAATTTTACTTCTTCGTACGGGCCGGTACCAATCATGTCATACACACGCGCATCATAGTCCTCTCGATCCATTATCACTACAACGTTTCCCTTATCCGCACGGGAATACATCACATCACGGGCTTTCAACTGTCGAATTGCACACCACGTTTCGAAACTGGCGCGATTTTTGCACTCCGTTTTGTTCACCGTTCGCAAAAGGCACTGCTCCACGCTGTGTCGGACGGCTGACTTGCTTGCATGGTTATCATATTGAATGGCACTTTCAATGTTATTGACAACCTCTGCAAGGGGGGCACTTTGGGGGGAATACATATACCAGATTCCCTGCAAAGACTGTCCGGCGGTTTACATTGGACAAACCCGCCGGAAAGTCAAAGTCCGCATAAGGGAACATAAGAACGCAGTGGCATCTAAGAAAAGCAACGAATCGAGCGTGGCGGCTCATACGGTGGAAACCGACCACGAAATAGATTGGGGAAGTGCGAAGCTCGTAAAAACTGTGAGGAAAGCTTCCCACTTAAACGCATGGGAGTCAATGTTTATCAGCAATGCCCAAAAACCGCTGATGAATGAAGACGATCCTCCCATCATGTCGAGTCTATTAGATCTCGTCGACACGAACCACCAGCAGCAGCAGTAGTAGCATTCTCTCTCTCTCCAAACTTGAACAACGCAATCAGTCGGACATTGTCCCGTAGATGGGCTGCATCGAGCCCGAAACCGGTCGGCATTAAGGTAATTTTTTAATTATTTTGACGATTGTAAGAACCATAAGTGTCGTGTCTTATCTCGCGTCGCGTTTCGTGAATGTCGTGTTTGTTCTTACGTTAGCACTAAGTACACAAATTGAAAGTCTTTTGAAGAGCTTGTTTATTTTTGTTTGCAATTTATCCAGGAGTTCCTTCGAAAAATTTTCTATGATTTCTTCCAAAAAATTGTGGAGGTATCAATGGCATTTATTCGACAATTCTTCCAGACATTTCTCCAAGAATTACGTCGAAGATTTTTTTTTTCATAAAATTAAGGTTTTTATAAATTGCTCTGAAAATTAATTCAGGAATTATTCCAAGCATTTCTGCAGGAGCTTTCAACAAAATCCTTTGAGGACTCTATCACTTCATTTATCCAAAGTCCAAAGTAGTCTTTAAAAAAATTAGTAAAAGTCTACCATGTCATTCTTTCAGAGTCCACAAAATTGTTTTTAAAACAAAATCTTAAGAATTTTCTCTGATAATTTCTCCAAGATTTCATCTAAAAAACTCTTCGGTAGGTTCTCTAAAAACTTGTGCAAGATTCCGTCGGTGTTTTTTTTTTTCGGAAATGAGATCAGTAATATAGTATATATTATAGAATTATTTTAAGATAACAAGAGTCCTCGGAGTATTTCTTGTGGAACTTTTTTCTGAGGATTTTACCAGTAATTCATCGGGAGATTTCCCAGAAATCTGTCCAGGAATTCCGCCAATGATTTATGAAAAAAAGAGAGATTTATGAGATTTTTTCCATAAAAAATGATAAAATAGAACTTTTCTAAAAACTTTCCCTAAACAATTACTTGACGAAATCATCCGATAGTTCACTCAAGCACAAGAATTGATAGATTTTTACGATGCTATTTAAAATTGCTACTTTGATTCAAAGTGTGTTTTTTTGAGATTTTCTTCATGGATTCCTGCATGAATTTTTGTTATCCAGAACTGGAGAAATTTTAAGAAGAACTTTTTTCTAAAAAAATCCCAAAATAATTCATCTGACATCTTTCCCAGAAATTCAACCATGTTTTATTTTTTGGAACAATCCTCCAAAAATATGTTTCCATTAAGGATAGGAGTAATCCTGGAACTCTAGGAATATCTCGGAGGATTACTCCCAAACATATTTTTTTCGGGAGTTGCTCTGTAAAAAATATCTTCGTGATTTTTTTTCACCATTTGATACAGTAGTTTCATTGTGAAATCGTTTTAGTAATTCGGAGCTTTCTTTCTTCGATAGAATTTTGTGATGATTCACAAGATATTCTCAGAGCTCTTCAGTGATCGCTGAAATTTATTCCACAGATGCCTTGTATAACTCGTTTTAGTGGTTGGTTCCAAACTCAACTGTATTGACCCTGTCGCCGAAGAGCGGTAGGGTAGATCATCGAGCTTATTCTGCATATAAGAGCGCCGCCGAAGAGATAAGAGAGCAACGTCATCAGCCAGTTCGAAGTCATTTAGATGCTTCTCGGTAATGGGTTACCACAGCAACTCACGATTTGCTCTCTTACAGAAGAGTTTTCAAAATCATGTTTTTGGTCAATTTTGAACCATTTTTAGCATTCAAAAAGTTTTCAGATTCTGCAGCATTCCGCGATCTGGATAAAATTACAATAAAATATAAGGCATATCCTTTGTGAATCGCAAGAGAACGGGTACCAGAAAGTACCAGACGAAAAAATAAAACATTTTGATATTTACACCTTTTTTACTAGTTTTTAGTAACAATTTAGGTTTAATTTCGAAAAGCAACTTCGTTTCGACTATTTTTCAATGAATGGCCACTTATTCTTGGTAGATAAATCATAGCAGAGTACAAATCTGGTTTTATATCTCTTAACAAAATGTGTCAAATGGAATGAATTTAGTAAATTTGGGCAGAAATCTCCATACACCGATAAACGCCTAAATGTATGCAATGCAGTTGTAATGAAATGTAGCTAGAACTGTTGTGTTCAAAATTTGTTATAAAAAAATCAAAAACAACTCAAATAAAGAGCTCACTATTTGCAGCATGTAATCATATGTTGATGCACCGTTTAGAAAATATTTTCAGATAAATTTGTTTTTTATAGCTAAACTCATTGAGTTTTTCAATCAAAACTCCACGAACTTACTTTTATGTATAAAGTTGTGTTAAAATGCCATGTTTTAATAGAAAAATTCAAACTGATATATTCCACACGACTTCTATCATTATGTTGAAACTCCTAAAATTTCAATCCATGATTAATTTTTGAGTTTTGATGTGTTTTCCAGGGCACTATAAAAGTTACCCCAAAATGAAAATGTGATTCCCAAAATATCTAGAAAAAGGTACAACATTTAAACTGAGTTTAAGGGGCCGTTCAAAAATAACGGCCCATATTCCCTAAAATTGTGAAGATAGAACAATTGTTCAGCAAGCTCCCCAATTATGACACTCCTTACAACTTTGCTGAAGACATAAACACGTTATCTACACTTATAAAAGAATTAAATTTCTCTCACACTTGTAGGAGTATTTCTATGAAACGAGGTGGCCCTTGTTTCCAAACAATATTTTGCATGGAAATATAATTATTTTTCAGTTGTGTTCAGTGTTGTCAAATAAAAATGTTCGACGCTTCAAGCGATTTTTGGGGGTGAAAATAAACGTTGTCCTTAGAGAGGTTATAAGAAATAATTTCTAGCCTTTAAGTGGATTAATATGGCTATTTATATTCCAAAATGCTTCCTCAATATCTAAATTCACAATTTTATCGCTAGTACATACATAATACACCATAAAAACGTGTTAAAACTTTTTGGCCATGAAATGGACCCTGTTACTCCAGTGTGCAACGACCCGAATGGGATTAGTCAAGACACTGTTATGCAGTACTCTGCCCGAAAATGACTCCCACTGTGTTTCAATGAGGCCGATGATTTTCTTAGGGACACCCTTGCGCATGAGGGCTCCCAACATGTTTCCATATGATTCTTCTTCTTCTTCTTACTTCTGATTCGGTGGTGCTTTACTTTTGTGCACACACCTCCTAATGGACCGGCATCGCAGGCCATTCTTCATTACACCAACAAAGCTTGTCGTGAAAATGTTTGACACTTCTGAGGTCATTTTGACAGACCACACACATGCATGAAATCGATCTTGTTGCCGTCCTTTTTTTTTCTCTCCCTTATTGGCACAGACCTACTGGTCCATATCGACCGTCCTTTTTATGCTTATGTTACATCTGTCAAAATGACCTGTGAATTGTCAGTCATATTGAGGTTAGGTTCGTTGGTGTAATGAAGAATATGTCCAACCTGTCACTACACGGTAAAAATTCTGCCCGCTCAATGTAAGGGAAAAATCCCTTAACTATTCAACATCCCAATCAGCATGAGCAGAAAGGCCTTTCCTTTGAAATCGTAATGCTGTCAGTGTTGTTTTGAGAATCAAAACAAACCCACCGGAGATATCAACTAAAAATCACTTCAATTTGCACTAATGTACAAAGCAGTACGATTCAAAGGGAAAAACTGTTGATTTGATAATGACTGTGTTAGGTATGAAAGTAAATATAGATGACAAGTGGTAGAAAGTGTTTCGCTTCGAACCGAACCTCTCCAACAGGTGTGAAGTAGTGTAATGGTAAAACAGATGATCGTGAATCTCAAGGCCCTGGTATCGAATCTGAGTGCGGTGAGCACTTTTTTTTTTAATTCTAGATTCGAATTCAAAACATCGTCAACAACGTATTGAACTGAAGTTCAATTAAAATTGAAGAGGCATTGGATGTTCTTCTTCGAATGATATTTAATTGATAACAAACTGATTAAACAGTAGTGCGAATTCAAGTGCCAATCCGTTCATAACACAGTGCAGATTTTTTACCGTGTATTTATACTCCGCGGAGTTTATAAAGTTTTTCTTCTTTATCGTCAGTGTTTTCATTTTTTTGTACAGTGAATTCTTGCTAGTCCGTAGAATTTTTACAGTTCTGTTTTATCGTCCGAAGACTGTATCATGTATCATTCTTTTATAGTCCGTGGGTGGGAATTAAACACATGACCTTCTGATTGATAGTCAGAAGCCTAACCACTACGCTAGATCACCCCTTCCATGTGATTGAGCCGGTCGAACGCTTTTTCGTAAACAATATGCACCATACAAGGTATTGAATTGTATTACAACCTGTAGTATATTTTTCATTGATATTCACGCGTCGGTCGTATATTTGAGAGGTGAATGACCTCTCGCCGATACTTATCAGAGGACAATGATCCATATCTTGATCAGAGTGTGCGCAAATCGTGTGTCAAACAAAACCAAGATCAAGAGCAAACCGCACCAACTCAATGACATCTGCAAATGGAAGAAAAAAAACCTTAAATACACATTCAACCGTGACACAATTGAACCAAATGAGCATTCCAAAGTCCAGAAAAGGCAGGAAAAAGAACTGCAGAAAACCCGGCACAAGACTCACGACTCACGTTGGCATGAAAAACTCCAGTACCTCAGGTTGGGATGCGGTCGGATTAACCGTGGGGCAGGGTCCGAAGAGGTGCGCGGCGAATGTTTATACAGCATTCATCCAATCGGCAAAGGAGAGCAAAAACGGCGGAAAACGTGAACCAGACCACGATACATTAAGCTTCAATTTGGATTTTTGCCGCCACCACTTCGCGTTCATCACCGCCGCCACCACACCATTCCAGTTCCCGAGCAGAGGGGAATATCAAATTAATAACTACGAAATTACAAAACCTGTTATTATATCTCGTTTTGTTATTATTGTATTATCAAAGCATTACGTTTCCATAACATGTTTTGTTAGACAATCTTATTTTGTTATGACCAAGCTATTGGTATACAGCCATTGAATAACATTCCAATATTATATTTTGTTGTGGAACAAGTTTGATTATTATTGTATTATTGAGAGTATACAAATGCTTTATGCTATATCAAGGAACAGAAGTAACTGAACAACAGTTTCTTAAGCTAAAGTTTGCTTAAGAATGGTTGATTCCATTCGTATACAGCAAAAATGTATTTAAAATGTATATATTTAATATTTTTAATGGCACAAATGTCCCAAATGGAGGATAACGTGCCTCTGGAGCCGGCCTTCTGATACGTCATTCAACAACGTTATTTACAGTATTTCGCGAGTTATGCTTCAGTAATATTTTATTTATTTATTTATTTATTTTTTACTCTAAATTTGGGAAGAGGGAAAAACCCCTTTGAGTGATTTCGAAAACTATGCGTGAAATCGTTCTCAAAAAGGCACAAAACCTCTTTATCTTTTCAAAAAATATTATAAACAATATTTAAAGCTAAATAAAGGCTCTTCCGGAAATAATACATAGCTGAGCCGTAATCTTGAAAAGATTTCGTCAAACGATGATAATGATCCGAGGTACTCTGTATGGGGACCGAAATTCGAATGCTGAAAATATAAGAGAAAATATAATATAAGATAATATAATATTTTATATTTTCACATGATTTCCCTGTCGTTCCAGAAGATGAAGTCGGATCTACCTATTTGTGGTAAAAGATTACATGAATAGTTGAAAATACGCCTATGGGAGAAGAGAGAAACTGAAGTTCGCAATGATTGTAGCATTCTCAGCCAACACGAAGCCATATATGATGTAGAAAAGGATGCTAATGTGGAGGCCATATGCGTACATGATTTCATTTAACCACGGGTAAAGTGTACGCTTATCACCTCCACTTTAGCATCCCATTCTACAGCATGTGCGATTGTTTGATATCATAACTAATTTTGCTTTCGGGATGTTATCAATAACTCTTTAATATCAAAACTTGTTCTTGAAATATTTCCCAAATTCACTGTTATTAAGTTGTTATTGACACTAACAAAACATGTTATTAAATTGATTTTCCAGGAACAAATTTTTGTTATGTAACTTGTTATTTTGCCGCTTATGACAGACAAGTTTATAACTCAATATGTTATGTTAATAACATAAAAATAACTAATTCCATTATGCAGTTATTTTGCCAAAATAACGCATTTTGTTATGCTGTTGTTGTTCTCTTCTGCTCGGGTTCGACCCCAGTCAGTGCTAATACTCGTGGCGGCCGGCGGTGGCGGTCGGCGGTGCGGTCGCGGTCACTGAGAGTGGCGTGTCATCGTTTCAAAATGTTTTCTGCCCCTATCCACTTCGCTCGCGCGGTCCTCTCGTAACGACAGACGGGGCCAGTTTTCAAACCAGAATCTCTTCGGCTTTTGTTGCAATGTTTGATGACGACGACGACGACCACGACGACAGATCTGAGACGACTCGGCCGGGAGCGATCTCTGTTTGTCTGGAGTTGGACAACGTCTCGTCATTGTCGTTAGTCACCGTCACCGCCGGCCGTTCGTTGGCGCGCGTTCCGGCTTTGTGAAAAATGATTCGCGCATTTTCATTATTTGGTGTCGTTAATTCTGTTTGCTTTCCTCTCGTGTTTCCTTTTCTGAGATCTTTGCAAGCGCTTGTTTTGCATGGCCTGTGTGGAAAACCGACCGCGTAATAAGTGCTTCAATGGTCATGATTTGGGATTTCGATTTCAGCGCATTCTTTTTTTTTTTTTCTTGCGAAATTGAAGTATTTTGATATTTGGAAATCGAAACGGCTAACAGGTATCACGTAACAACGAATCTTAAAGTAATTTGAAACTAGATGTTGAAAATAATCAAATTTGTGGTATAACGGGTTTTTACCGAGACTCTGTAAAAATACAAAGTTTCGGTAAAATTTTATGGTTTAACGGTCAAACTCTAACGAGTTTGGTAAAAGTGGCTAAGTTCACCCAATTTTTCAGGTAAAACAAACTTAGCGGTTGAGATTTATCATTACTCATAAAACAGTACTGAAGTCGATTATTTTTTCTAACTGTGTAATACTAGTGATAGCTGAACTAGAATTATGCTGTAAACATTATTGTACAAATGCTTTTTCAAATGAAAAATAGTCAATGTTAAATCTTTCCTATCGATATTAACAATGATAATTTAACACTTTTCAAGAGTTTCATGAGATTTCTATATGACTCGCAGTAATTCATTTACAAAATAGTTTAACAAGATCTTTTTCTTCTTCTTGTTAAATAAGTTTATGTACGAATTAGCACATGTATCTGTATAATGTGTTTTTCACAAGTCAAATAAACGCTTTCGTGTTTCATCATATTTCGACTAATCACATTCCTTACCGATCGCTTGTAGTAGCCGGTTGTGTTTACCGCGTCTCCATCGCAGACAATCGTTTCCGTAGCCGGTGGAGTTTTTTTCTCCACAGAAGTGGTTTTTTATATCCCGCGTTTTCCCCCACCGAGGACGAAAGTGTTTGTCTTAGGCGAATCGCGATCGTCGTGAAGGAAGTCGACACATTTTTGTGTACGATTCCACCATCAATTATTAACCCACGCCACCGTTCGTGGGCCCGACAACATCGAAAGCGGCAGTGAGTACGGAGGGTGCGACGAACAACAGCAACAGACTCCACTCTGTGTGTGCCCCCGAGTCGTCATCATCGAAAAGCTACCTACAGCCTGTGGATAAGTATTTTCGACATACGCTCTCGTTCTATAGGCCTTTTCATGTGACAGATCCGTGCATGCATTTGTTTACAAAGCTTGAACAACAGCTGCTAACAAGAACGTGTCATCTTCATAGAAGAACTGTCAAACGCCCGAACAATCAGCTGATTTAAGACGTCAAATAAAAAGGCCCATTGTTACCGAACCGCCGCAGTCTATCACGTGATCAAGTGATAGCTGTCTGTCTGCTAGTCCATAGCAGTGGTTCTCAACTCACGACCTGTGGGTCAAAGTGAGAAGTTGTAAATAGTTTGTTTTTTTTTTTTTGCTTATTTTTTTTTCTTGTTTATTATTTTTATTATTTTATTGACGCCCCATACAGTGTGCGTCAAAATAAAAGTTATTTTGAAAGTTGATTTGAGAAGTTGTAAATAGTTTTTTTTTTCTCGTCTTCCCTTTGCTTATTATTATTATCATTTAGTTGACGTGTCATATAGTGTGCGTCAATATAAAAGTTAATTTGCAATAGACAATTGTCTTTTGCTTGTGGTAGATTTTACTACTACATGGACGATCCGAATGGAGGCGGATCGCCTCCTAAAGATATTATTGCTCGGACGCGATTTTACCAGCCATCTTCGCCTGGGCCTTGGGTTGTCTATTTCCGGCGCAAATTCAAACCTTTGAATGTGCTCTCAATCTCTCGAGAGCTGACGCGTAAGTATCCCGGGACTGTTATTCACCAAGTGAAACAGTCCAAGCTGCGTGTAACCGCACCTAGTTACAAAGCAGCAAATGAAATTGTCCAGCACGAGTTGTTCTCATGTGAATATGCCCTATACATAAATGCACGAGAAGTGGAGGTGGAGGGGAAGATCCTCGACGAAACGCTGACCTGCGACGCCATCAAGACCGGTGTAGGCCGGTTCAATAATAGGTCGATCGCTGATGTGAGTATTCTTGATTGCAAACCTCTTCAAAAGGCATCCATGGAAGGTGACAAGAAAGTTTACTCACCGTCAGGGGCTTTTCGAGTGACATTCCCAGGCTCCGTCCTCCCAGAATTTGTGGTAATTGATAATGCTTTTTACACAGTACGTCTTTTTAGGCCGAAGGTTTTTAATTGTACCAAATGCAAGCAGTTTGGTCACAGTGCTAGCTTTTGCGACAACAAGCCCCGTTGTGGCAAATGCAACCAAGCTCATCTCGACGAGTCTTGCTCACAGGAAGCTGAAAAATGTAGCTACTGTGGTAGAGAACTTCACGACTTGCAAAAATGCCCGGCCTATAAAAAGCGTATTCAAAATGAGAGTCGCTCCATAATCAAGCGCTCCAAGAAGACATACGCGGAAATGGTGAAATCATCGAATCCGCCCGCTATAATGTCTGAGTCAGCTGTCCCAGTTGAAAATCCCTATCAGGAGTTGTCTTCCGATGATCAGGACGATGGCGAAACTGATGAGGGTGGATCTTTTTCGGAGGTACACGCATCCGGAAAAAGGAAGTCACCATCTTCTCCGGGATTGCGCCGAAAGGTTTTCTTAAAGTCTTCCCTCAAAAGTTTGACAACTACCAAAGGAGGCGGAGGGAATTTAAAAACTCCGAAGAAGCAGGTCTCTGAAGGCGCAGTTCCTTGCTGTAGCAAGGACCTTGAACCTCCGCCTCCAACTGTTAAGTATACTTCAAAAAGAAATTCTCGACAAGGTGGCAAGAAAAAAGCCACAAAAGCTCCTCGCATTTCAGCAAAACCTATCAAGCCCAAACGAGGACTGTTCACTTTTAGGGCCCTCGTGGATCGCTTATATGATGCCCTCGGACTTTCCGACTCCTTCAGAGGCATACTAGACATTTTTCTCCAAGCAGTAGAAGAGTATCTTCGGAATTTGACACAATCATGGCCCCTCCTTGCTTCGATCATATCTTTTGATGGATAATTCATCAACCGAGGTTCAAGATATGATCACTGTACTACAGTGGAACTGTCATAGTTTAAAACCTAAATTAGACCTGTTTAAATTTTTGATTCACAACTCTGATTGTGATATATTTGCACTTTGTGAAACATGGCTTTCTTCTGAAGACGAACTCAACTTCCACGATTTCAACATTATTCGCCAGGACCGAGATGATCATTACGGAGGAGTACTTTTGGGGATCAAAAAAAGTTACTCATTTTATAAAATTCCAATCTCAACTCATCCTGGCGTAGAAATCGTCGCTTGCCAAATAAACGTAAAGGGTAAAGATCTTTGCGTAGCTTCCGTTTACATTCCTCCAAGAATTTCTATTAACCGCCGTCATCTTTGGAATGCGGTTTCTACACTATCACATCCAGTTTTAATTCTGGGTGATATGAACGCACATGGTACAGGGTGGGGCGAACCATATGACGATAATAGAGCGGCCATTTTCTATGATTTGTGCGACGATTTCAATTTGAACATTTTAAATACAGGTGAAGTGACACGTATTGCATCTGACGGCAAAGAAAGTCGTCTCGACCTATCACTGGGATCAAGTTTACTATCATTCGATTGCTTGTGGAAGGTAATCGAGGATCCTCATGGTAGTGATCACTTGCCCATTATAACCACCATAAAGCATAATAGTGAAAGGTCAGACCAACCAATTCAGGTTCCTTTTGACCTCACAAGGAATATCGATTGGCAAAAATTTGCAGAAGCGGTATCTTTTGGCATCGAATCATTCAACCCCCTCCCACCTTTGGATGAGTATCGATTCCTGTCTGAACTGATATACAAGAGCGCATTAGAATCACAAAAACGACGAGTTCCAAGTGCAACCTTCAAAAGAAGACCAGCCACAATAGGCTGGGATGATGATTGCACCCAGTTGTATCTTAAAAAATCTGATGCTTTCAAAGCTTTTCGTAGGCATGGTACTTCAGATCTTTATCAAGAGTATGCTAAGCTCGAAAAACAGCTGAAGAACCTGCTGAAAGCGAAAAAGCGTAGTTATTGGCGACACTTCATTGAGGGCCTCTCTAGAGAAACTTCAATGACAACGCTTTGGAGAGTGGCTCGCAACATGCGAAACCACTGTTCTTCTAATGAGAGTGACGAATACTCCAACCGTTGGATATTCAGCTTCGCGAAAAAGGTCTGCCCAGACTCAGTCCCAGCACAACCGATTTCTTGGGAAACATCCTCAACAAACGGTTCTCTGGACAGACCCTTCACTATGCTGGAATTTTCTATGGCTCTTCTTTCATCAAATAACTCCGCTCCGGGACGCGATATGATCAAGTTCAATCTTCTTAAGAATCTCCCAGATATCGCGAAAAGACGATTACTAGATCTGTTCAACTCATTCATGGAGAACAACATCGTTCCGCCAGAATGGAGACAGGTCAAAGTAATAGCTATTCAAAAGCCTGGTAAACCAGCGTCTGATCATAATTCATACCGCCCAATTGCTATGTTATCATGTTTAAGGAAATTGTTAGAAAAAATGATCTTATCGCGACTCGACCATTGGGTCGAATCGAATAACTTGCTTTCAAATACACAGTTCGGGTTTCGCAAGGGCAAAGGAACAAACGATTGTCTAGCGTTGCTTTCAACAGATATTCAACTGGCCTATGCGGAAAAGGAGCAACTGGCTTCAGTTTTCTTGGATATTAAGGGCGCCTTTGATTCGGTTTCCATAGAAATATTGTCAGAAAAACTGCACAATAGTGGACTTCCAGGAATTTTAAATAATTTCTTGTATAATTTGTTGTCAGAAAAACATATGAGCTTCAATCTCGGACAACTGACAACTTCCAGAATTAGCTACATGGGCCTTCCCCAAGGCTCATGTTTAAGTCCCTTGCTTTATAATTTTTACGTGAAAGACATTGATAGTTGCTTGGAAGGACAATGCACGCTAAGACAACTTGCAGATGATGCTGTGGTTTCTCTAAAAGGCCCACATGCTGAAATGTTGCAAAGACCATTGCAAAATTCTCTAAATAATCTGTCAATCTGGGCAAGAGATTTGGGGATCGAGTTTGCTCCGCAAAAAACTCAATTGGTTGTATTTTCTAGAAAGCGGAACCCAGCCCAACTGAAACTCAATCTTTTGGGAATTGAAATCGACCAATCTTTGACTTCGAAGTACCTTGGGGTCTGGTTTGATTCAAAAGGCACTTGGGGTACCCAAATCAAGTATTTGGTGCAAAAATGTCAACAAAGGATCAATTTTCTACGCACAATTACCGGAACATGGTGGGGTGCTCACCCGGAAGACCTCATAAAACTTTACAAAACGACTATTCTCTCTGTTATTGAGTATGGCTCTTTCTGCTTCCACTCAGCAGCAAACTGCCACCTAATAAAGCTGGAACGAATTCAATATCGTTGTTTGCGTATTGCCCTTGGCTGCATGCACTCAACGCATAATGCGAGCCTAGAGGTCCTGGCAGGGGTGAAACCTCTCCAGAACCGCTTCTGGGAACTCTCGCTAAGGTTACTTATCAAGTGTGGAGTGAGCAACACACGCGTTATTGAAAACTTCGAAGAAATGCTCAGTTTGAACACTCAGTCAAAATTCATGAGAATCTATCTGTTCTACATGTCGTCTGACATAAGCCTACCAAGTTATAACCCTCCTCGTGTACACTTCACCAATGACAGTTCCTCTGTTAAATACGATCTGTCCATGAAACAAGCTATTCAGGGAATACCAGATCAACTTCGGTGTATATCCATTCCTCGCATTTTTAACGAAAAGTACCAAAATGTCAATTCCTGTAAGAGATTCTTTACTGATGGGTCTCGAATAAATGGATCCACTGGCTTCGGTGTCTTCAATGAAAACTCCACCGCCTTCCGGAAACTTCAAGAACCTTGTTCTGTTTATGTTGCTGAGCTGGCAGCAATTGACTTCGCTTTGGGGATGATTTCCAACATGCCCGCAGACCATTTCTTCATCTTCTCGGATAGCCTTAGTTCTATTGAGGCACTCCGGTCGATGAAACCTGTAAAGCATGCATCTTACTTTCTTACAAAAATAAGAGAGCAGATGTATGCACTGGTCGAAAGATCATACAAGATTACCTTTGTATGGGTCCCCTCACATTGCTCAATTTATGGCAATGAGAAGGCGGATTCTCTCGCAAAGGTGGGCGCTCAGGAAGGCGAGATATATGATAGAAGAATTTCACATGATGAATTTTTCTATTTGGTTCGTCAAAGTTCTCTTCAAAGTTGGCAACATGATTGGCGAGATGGCCAACTGGGACGGTGGTTACATTCTATTATTCCTAATGTTTCTTTGCGAGCGTGGCATTACGGTTTGGATGTAGGTCGAGACTTCATACGCGTGATGTCAAGACTCATGTCCAACCATTACTCGCTAGGCGTACATTTGCATAGAATAAATCTTGCGCTCGACAATCTTTGTACTAAGTGCGGTTCCGGTTATGATGACATCGACCACGTAGTTTGGCAATGCCCGGATAATGACGCCTCCAGAGCGCTACTATTGGATACCCTTGAGGCCCGAGGTAGACAACCCTTTGTTCCAGTAAGAGATGTTTTGGGAACCCGTGATCTTATCTATATGCGGTCCATTTATGATTTCCTTCGCATGTGTTGTATAAAGGTTTAATCTCCCTGTGTTTTTTTTCGCTTCAGTTTTTTTTCTCTGTGTTTTGTCCTTTTGTGTTATGTTCCTGGCCATCCGGCAGATGAGAATCCGTGACAAGCCCATGCCAACACCAGAGGCGACGCCAAAAGCCATTATACCTCCCGGATGTGCTACTGCAAACCCTGAAACCTTATCCTGACCATGCCTTTCCTTAAAAATTATGTGACCCGCTAACCTCGAGCAGCCACGAGTACCCTGGCCTCCTCCCAGTACTAACCTTGACATAAGAAAGCAATAACGTTGTATGTAATAGAATACAAAAAAATGAATCTCGGCTCCGTAAAGCGTTGCACGCGATTGAGCCATAAATAAACGAACTAGTTAAAAAAAAAATATTTCGACTAAAAATACAGGTTGAAAAACATGTGTTTTTCACTAAACAGCAGCTGAATTAATGTGTTGTTCAGTTGTTAACTATAATATTCTGTGCTTATTCGCCACTGCTGAATAGGAGTCGAAGTGTGATCATTATTAAAGCACGGGAAGTTTATGTTTTGATTTGAGTGCCTCAATTCATCATCTCTAGGATAGCGCAGATTGGGAGGCATGTGACTGGCAATCGACGGGTCTTGATTAAGGTGTATTATTTCATAATAGTTGTTTGAAGCATAAGTGCCCATCATAAACTTTCGTAGTTGCATTTTTTTAAATTTTTAATCATTTTTGCTAAAGCTGAATGACAGCTTTACTATACATTTGTAAAACGCTTTTGACAACAAACAGTTTAGTTGGTACACAAAACTATGCCTTATAATTTCTCCAAATTTGTGTGAAAAAACCCGAACAAAGGATGTACCTGAAAATAAAGTATCCAAATGTAATTCAGCATCATGCTGGATTAATTCGTCAAAAAGGTGCTTGTTAAACGAGTGATTGTTAATTGGGAAGGCACTGCACCGCATTATGGCCAGTTCTCGGAGAAAGTGTGCCTGATTAACAACGGTACCAGGATGCTGATGATGATGAACCAGGCAGCCCAGTTTTAATTGGCAGCTCACATTTCGCCGCGGTGCGATTATTTGTTAATTTACAATTTTCCATACAAGTATTGCATAAGCATAAATTGATATCAAAAAATTCTTCCCAGGATTCCTGCAGATGATCCCTCCAAATTTTCCGTAGGGATTTCTCCAGCTTTATGAAATCCTGAAAGGATTCCTTCAGATATTCTATTCGGAATTTTTTCAGGGATTCCTTCTAGAATTCCTTCAAAAATTCCATTTAGAGATTCCAGCTGGGATTCTTTGAGGGATTCCATCCGAAAAAGAAAAAGAAAGAATGTAGATTTTGTTAAGATTTCACAAGGAAATCTTGGAGGGATAACTTTAGGTATTCGTGCCGGAATTCCTGATGGGATTCGTTCAAAAAAATTTCACGAGTTTTTCCAGGGATCTTTTCAATACAGTGACCCCACAATTTATGAACCGGCAAAAATGACCACAATTTATGGATCACACCATTTGATCAACATGGTGATTCATAAATAGTGCACAAAAATTAAGATGATTCATCGGTGTGGGGTCACTGTAATTCCTTTCTTCTATGATTTCAGTAGGGATTACTGTCGTGATTCCTCTAAAAATTCCTTCAGGTGTTCTCTATGGGATTCCTTAGGGATTTCTGCTGACATTGCTTTAGTTAGAAAATCCAAAATGGACCCAGGCAGGGACTCCTGCTTGGATTACTTCACTAATTGCTCCTAATATTCTTTCTACCGATACATCTTTAGAAAATTCTACTGGAATTATTTTGGATTTACGTCTTGGGACTCCTGCTGGTATTCTTTGAAAGATTCTTCCGGGGATTTTTACAGGGATCCCTCTCGAGGTTTCTCCAACAATCCCATCCAGGAGTTCTTCTGCGATTCTTTCAGGAATTCCTGCTGAGCTTCCAACCGAGATTTCTCTCCGGATTCTTCCAGCAAGCCTCGTTGAATAAATGTACGACTCGTGCTGAAAAAATCAACTTTTTGCAACTCGTTACATAAATAACTATTATAAGGGGGAGGGAGTGACATAAAACAAATTAAATATTTGCATCAGCCTCACTAGAAATTCTTTTAGAAAAATTTCAAAGGGGGGTTGCTTGAGAAATAATTCTAGAGATTCCTTGATAAAATTTTGTAGGGGTAAATCACCAAATTTTCCACAGATTTCTTCAAAAAAAAGGTTTTAAATGAAATCACAAATTTCCAAGGGATACTTTCAGAAAAGTTTCCTTGTATTGTTTTTAAAATTACTTACGTTAGCGCTAAGCACACAAATTGAAAGTACTCAAGAAATGTCTTAATAAAATCTTCCGAGAATTCTTTCATAAATTTCCCCAGCAACTTTTTCAAAACTCTTTCCTATATTACTTAAAAAAAACCTTTCATGGTTTTTTTTAGCATTCCTCCATAGATAAGATTAAAAATTCCTTTAGCGATCCCTTCAGAAATTTCTCCAGAGTGGCTATCAGGGATTTTTCCTGCAGTTGTTTTGGATTTGTTCTAGGAATTGTTCTAGGTGTGCATTAGATATTTCTTCAAGAGCTTCATCATTTTTCTCAGCATTTATTTGGAAAGGCTTCGCTGGATTTCCTTAAGAAATGCTGCAAGAGATTCTTTTAAGATTTGTTTTTCTAGAGGTCCTTTAGCAAATCCAACAGGGCTACCTTCCATTTATGAATACTTCCAAATTCCTCCATAGATGAAATGAATGAAATTCCTTCAGAAATTCATACACGTTTCTCTCGCAAATTTCTTCAGTGTTTTTTTTTTTTTTGAGAATTTCTCCAGGGCTTGTAAATTTCCACAGGAATCTTCTCAGAGATTTCTACAAAAAATCATCCTTTTCCATTATGATTGGTGTTTTGGTGACGATTGAAAACTCCTTCTTTATTATTCTTTACGTGTCAACCTACTTTTTTAACTTTCGGTCATCTTCAGACACACTTAATCCTTGACAAATGAACGTCCGGCGGTATCTTCTGAAGATGACCGAAAGTTAATAAAGTAGGTTGAAACGTTAAAAGACTAAAAAAGGAGTTTTCAATATTAACCGAAAAACACCAATCATAATAAAAAAGGATAACGTAAACGATACCATGTCGGTACTGCTTGCCTCCTTCTAATTCTACCCCGTATTGCTACAGTTGTGAAACCCACTTTTATAAGGGAAGTAGAAAAGATTTTTCCTTCCTTTTACACGATGATGTTGCAACCAATACTTCAATAAAAGCGACATTTCAAGAGATTGATTCCCGTTTGTGGCTTTCACACGGCTTTCCACATCCATTCAAAGCGGCTCTCCAACGCTATATTTAAACATCGTTTATTTATATTTAACCTCGATTGAATGGCGATAGCTCCCCTTAACAAGAAAAAATACTCACACTATCCAAAGCTAACGAAGCAATGTAAACACCACCGCGTGCTAGGCATGTGGTTTTCCGAAAAGTTTTCCCAGCATCAATCTGTCATATTGGCATAGCTCAAAGCATCGCAAACAGCGCACGAGCAACGTGGAGGGAGACGAAAAAAAACTTTTGATTGCCTTTCTCTGATCGCCATAGTTTTGGAAATGTTTGAACAAAGCTCACAGCAGAGCACACCACCCACACCACATCCACACAATCCATCCGTCCTGTCCAGGGGCACTCAACCACATTCCAGTGCAAATCTGGGCGAATTTTATTGCGTTTCACAATTAAGTTTACATACAAGATCCGAAAATATTTGACTATCAAATCAACGCTCCGTCGGCTTCCGCGTTCCGTTCTCGTCGGGACTCTGGAGTCCCAAGTTGGGGCTCGGATCGGGAACGGAAATGGAGAGCACTTTGGAGGCTCTCAAGTTGGGAAAACAAAAATTTAAACTGTGATCGAATTGCCGAGCGGCGATGGATGGCTGTTGTTTGTTTGTTGAAGTCACGCCGAGTGCGGCCATGCGGAACTAGAGGGAATTTTGGCAACAATGCAAATTCAATAAACGTTTAAATCGATTCGCGTTGCATGCCTCGGTATCGGGATATTAATTAGATTTTGCATAAATTCAAGGGATGATCACTGTCGTCCTGCATGGGTTCAATTGAATTAGAGTGATAGGTTTTACTCGAATAAAAAGTGCCTTGAACACTGTGTAATTTTGAGCGGAAATCTAGCATAAACTTGAGCGTAAAACCTGAAGACATGCTTTAGCTGAATCTGTATAAAACTTCTTCAATGTTTTTGGTTTTCTGAGGAAAAAATAGAATGCTACCTTATCTACCTACGACCAAATATGATCCCTCCGGTAGGTTAGTAGGCGACATTTAAACTTTTCTTCAAACGAATCGTGCTACATATGCCGATGTAGCTGCTGGTAAGCAAGATTCAAACTCTTCTGATTTGGGTAGCATGTCGGTCAAATCCTAAGCTAGCGAGAATGCAGTTTAAGTTAGATTGAAATTTACAAACACAATGTAAATATTAATAGGCTGTTCTAGTTGATAAGTTACGCTAAGCACAGTAAAAAGAAAAAAAGAAGATACAGTTAATCCATTAATAAATTATCTCAGTGCTTCCTGTGCGCCGCAGGCTTTTGGACCAAAACAAAAAGGAAAGCCATATAATTCTGTATGAGAACTCCTTTTTTGTTTGATGGACTTTGCTTCACGACATTTTTTCGAAATTTATGGAATTTAAACTTTTTGATTTCAACCTAATTTAAAAAAAAATAAAATTTTGAGAAATTTTCGTCAAGGTTCTGAAACAGATTATTGGATTTTCAATACTTCAGTTAAGTTTTCGATTCTACCAACAGCTTGTAGTTATTGGTAAATATTTCAAAATCTTATTAAAGTTCTTTCCAGTTCGAGGTGGTGTCCCCTGCTTTTCGGAATGACATTTGTTTCTACTAACGTCACTATCATAGAATACTTCTGTGAATTGTAGGTTTCGTGCAAGTACGTCACATCTGAAAATTGATCATTTTTGAGATCTTGCTGAAAATGATGGAAAATTATGGAACTTTTTATCTCTTTAAGACCCGTTCCAAAACTCTTCAAGAAACGGGAGATTCAGATTTTTTTTATATAATTTGTGGACAAAATCTCTTCTTATAGTTAGTTAACTTTTCAATTAGTCGTTCAAATCTAGCCCTTCAAGCTTTTCTTAGACATAATAATCAAACGCATAGTAATAAATCGTCTATTTTCATCTAAGTTTGCTTAAGTTTTCCACAGTACCTTCCTAACTAACCATCTTTGAAAAATTTGTAATTCCATCAGAAATCAAAGTTTTTCATAAAATTATGTAATACCATTTCAATTCACCCGAAATTATCAAAGTATTTCAATAGTTTTATACTGGTTTTGGTTGAATTATTAGAAATCAGCAGCTTGCTTTAGTTGTAGAAGTTTTGTCACATTTGTTTACCTTGTGCGATAAATAACTAAAACAATTGAAATCTAAGAAATATTTATTGAATTCTTCATCCACATTTTTTAAAAAAACATGTTTACCCAAGAAACAGAACTTTATTTGGATTTTAAAGAAACATGGTACTAAAAATTCTTCGCAATTTTTCATCAAAATTTTTGAGTTGTTCCAAAATTTTCTGTAACGAGATGTTGGTGCGCCGCGACATTTGTGAAAATGTCCAAAGGCACCGCGATTGCAAAAAGTTTGGGATGCTCTGGATTATCTGAAGAATTTTCAGAAGGAATACCTGAAGAAACATTTGCAAACCCCTGGTAAAAAAAACAAACAAAACCTCTTGAGATATTTTTGGAAAACGAGAAATTCCCTAATAAAAATCCTAAATATTTTTCAAGAATTCCTGTAGGAATCCATAGAAAAATTCAAAGAAAAAATTTTTAAGACAGTTTCTGAAAAAAATTGGAAGGATTTCTGAATTTTTATTTCTTAATGTATCCGGGAATGATTATTTCAAAAAAAAAAATCCGTGGAATATTTTTGAGAAAGTTCATGGAAGGTTTTCTAGATGAATGCCTTGAAGAATTTCTGAAGGGATATATATGAAAAAAATCTGAAGAAATTCGTAGTTGAATTTTTCGAACAATTTATGGAAGATTTTTTTAAATATATTCTTGAAGTATTTTCAAAGGAACCCATTCAACATGTTTGTAAGCGATTCGTGTGAGATTTTCATTCGGAGTTCTTGAAGAAATTTTTGAAGGACATTTTAAAGTCTATTGGAATTCCTAGAAGATGTTGTGGAAGAATTTCTGACTGACTTTCTTTAGGATTTCCTGGATGTTTGGATGTGGAAAATCAGGAGATATTTCTTGAGGAATTATTTGTCGAACTTTTAACAAAAGCCATGGGAGATCTTCTGAAAACATCCCATGAAAAATTTGTGAAGAAACCCCTAGGCCAGTTCCTTAGGGCCTGTCCATAAACTACGTAGACTCTTAGGGGGGACAGGGGGGTCTGGTCAAAGTCTACGCTCCACACAAAGTTCGAAATTTTGTATGAACAAAAGTCTCACTTACCTTACTTACCGAACAGGCTAAGGCCGGGGTGTCTCTTCTGTACCTAGTAGCCGTCTCCATTTCACTCAGTCCATGGCTGTTTGTCTCCAGTTCCGCACCCTGCGTAGGGTCCGCAGATCGTCCTCCACTTGGTCGATCCACCTACCCAAGCAACACACATGTTATATAAGAGTTACGGCAGCGCAAGTTTCGGTTGTATAGAAATTAATTTGACGTAATTCCAACATTGTGTTAGAATAACGTCAAATAAACTTCTATAAAACCAAAATATGCGCTGTCGCAACCAATATATAACATGTGTGTTGCTTGGGTAGCTTGCTGCGCTCCATGTCTTCTTGTACCGGTCTGCGGTAACAAAAATCTACGGAGGGGGAAGGGGGGGTCTGAGGTTACCCAAAATGAGCTTACGTAGTTTATGGATAGCGCCTTGAAGAATCACTGTCGAAAATTGCAGAATGGGATTTACAATTTCTTAAATAGGGTTCCTAGAGGAAACTTTTTGACAAAAATTCGGATTTTCAAAAAAAAAAACTAGGAATAAATCCTTGGAAGATAGTTTTATAGGAATTTCCGAAGGACTTTTCGTAAAATATAAAATTTAAAGTCCCGAAAAAATAGAATTAATTTCTGGAGGATTTTCTGAAGAAATCTATGGAAGAATTTCTGTAGAATCTCATACACAACTTTTTTACACAACTTTTTATGATACTTCTGATGGAAACTCCAGTGGAACTTCTGGAAGAATCTCCAGTGGAATTTCTGGAGAATTTTTAAGTTGGTATGCACAGAAAAAAATATGTAATTAAAATTCAGCGAGAAATCATGCACATAAAGGGAATGCTAGAGTTAGTGCATTTTTACATGAGATATAATGTAAAATTACATTACCATCGTGTAAATTTCCGTCAACCATCGCGTAAACCATCATGGACTCCAACCGGTTACGTGACTATTAGCGGAAATTTACACGATTGTAACGTAATTTTACATGATATGTCATGTAAATATGCACTAACTCTAGCATTCCCTTTATGTGCATGATTTCTCGCTGAAATTTACATGAATATTTTTTTCTGTGTGGGAATTTCTGGTGAAATTAGTGGAAGAATCCCAAAGTTACTGCAGTACAAACTTTTGATGGAACTTTTAAAGCATTTTCTGAAGAACTGTGGAATAGTTCCTGACGACATCGCTGAAAGGTTTGTTAAATTTCTGGAGAAATTTCTGAATAAATGTTCCAAGAATTATCTGAACCTTTGAACAATTTTTTGAAAAAATCTCTGGAGGAATTTCTGCCTAAATTTCAGAAGTAAATCATGCAAGATGCTCTGAAAGTTTTTTTTATGGAGTTAGTAGATTAGGAGGAATTTCTGAACAAATTCCTGAAGAAAATTTCCGAATGAATCCATGGAAGATTTTTGAAAGAATCCGTGAGAGATTTTTTAGATGAATTTCTGAAGACGTTTGTTAAAAAGTCATTCCTCCATGGTGAAGCAATTCATGCAAGATTTCGCAAAAGAATTCTTTGTGACACTTCTGGAGGAGCATATGGAAGATTTTCTGAAATAATCTATAACATGATGATTTTATTTGGAAAGCTTTCTACGGATACCTTCGGAATAAAGTTGAAAATTCGGGGTTCACTTGATTTCATTTAACATCATAAAATTGCATAAAAAGCGAAAGAGAGATAGCGGTGCAAACCTACGCTACTAATACAGAAAGATAAATCGGTAAATGCAGCACAACCAGTAATCTGTCTCGATTCTCTAAATTTCCGAAGGAACCTCTTTAGAAATTTCAGTAGGGATCCCTAGAGGAATTTCTGAAGCAATTCATAAATAAATTCCAAGGAAAATCCTCGGAGACATTTTTAAGTGAATCCCTAAATAAGAATCTGAAGCTTTGGAATATTTTTTAGACATTTATGCAAACAACGTTATTGTCCATATGTCCATATGTCCATTACTCAAAACATTGGCTTTGAATCAACCATACATATTTTTGGAGACAAAAGCTTCCTATCGTTACAAAACAAGACAAGACGGGCTTTCTGGTCTAGTGGCTACCGCTTCTGATTTGTATGCAGAAGGTCCTGGGTTAAATTCCTGGCCCGTCCCTTTCCTTCTTTTTTGTAAATGGGGTGTTAAGAACACATGGGGTGTTAAGGGATTCATCTTCACACACTACTTTAAAAAATCGCCAAACCGTATAAACATTGATTTACTTATTCCAAATTCGCTTCAAATGTGTGTTGAAAATAAAGGCATATTATAACGATTACCACTCATTAAAATACATATTTAACTGGACACTAGACATCAAAAATAGAACGGCATTGCTTTTTCTCAATTTCGCTACCATTGAAACATTCATGTGTGAGGTCAGAAATATTATTAGGAAAAAATATGTGAGTAATCGTAGGTGTTCTACAACTCATTTCAAACGAAACTAGGGTAAAATATTTGATGTAACTAAGGTGGTTTCCGAACACCGACTTTTTTGTGAAAAAAGTCTAGTTTCACAAACTGGTGGGGTGTTAGGGGATTAAAATTCTCATGTAACTTTTTTATTTGTATCATAAAGTTTTGGAACGATTAGTTCATTGTATAGCAGTCACTATTCTGAATGACGTATTACAGATTTCATTTTGGGTCATAGACATCCCGACAGTTGCTATGGATGATAAATTTAACTAATACAATATAGATCCTAAGAAATAAGTGTTGGATTGATACATATAATTAGAAAATTTGTCAAATACTTATAACTCAATGCCGCAGTAGTTCCCTCTTCACAGAAATTTGTGTTCTTTTGGTGTTTTGTTATGTTTTAGCGAAGGCGTATTCTTTAAAATAGATTTTCCGTCTGTTTTCTTATTTGAATATTGTTAATGATTGGTGTTAATGCGTCACAGCTTTTTGAAAATGTGGAATATGCTCACTTGTTCCATATGTTATGTAAACCAGACTGCCACTAACTCTTGCAAAAGAAAGTATTTATGATGATGACTTATGGCTGCTAAAATATCTCAGAATCTATTGGCGATGCTCCAGAGTAGAAATATCAGCATTGAATACACAGTTTACACCCTGGGCCATCTAATGATGCTTGTATATGAAACATTTCAATATAAAGTGAGGTTTTAAATGAACAAACAACTGTTAATACACATCCTTAGTTTACAACCTGTTGGTCAGTCTGTAAACAATTTGGTTACTCTGAATAACTGTGAATAATGTGTTTGTTAAAAATTGAAGCCACTCAGGTACAATTGACGATATTTTTGCCAGATTTCGAGGCTTCAACAAAAAAAACTCATACAAAGGTAGTTGACAATGAAACTGTCCCTGCACCTTCAGGACTATGATAATCTTTTTCGGTGATGTACAAGAAGTATTACAGTCACTGTTTACAATTAATCAATTTTTATCTTTCTTTGAAATATAAGAACTTTTACATTCATTCCCTTAAATTCCTTAACACCCCATTTTCATATTTTCCAAAAATTCGCACATTTTATTAAATTTCTTCAATTTCTCCAAAAAATCATCAAATTTTGTAATCTATATGCGTAGCAGGCGGCAAGACAATGATCGGACTGCTTTTCCTTAAAGTTTTAAGAAGTAGAACCCATAAATTAATTAGGATGAAAAATTTTTCCATCCCTTAACACCCCATTTTACGGTACTCTCTTCCTCCTCTCTACAAATACAACTCATGTATATTCACATGTTCATAGCCATCGCTAGAACAGAAACGGTTTGAAAAGACCGTGTCCCTTCCTTCCAAGCTTTTACACAGTGTCAATCTATCAGATAACGCCTACCAGGCTTGTCCGCACTGAGCGCATGCAAATTCTGCTCTTTGGGTATACACCAGCAAGCACATCATATATTAGAAATCTTTCCAGCTTATCTAGTAGAAGGATGTTAAAATATTGTAAATGTCATTTCGAACTGTCAATAAACCACCCCGCAGAGCCGCGCGGAGCGCTCAAAGAGATTCTCACCCGGGTGAAAACACTCTAGTGAATTTCACTTTGAACGGCCCGTGCGGCTCTGCGGTGTGGTTTTTTGACAGTTTGAAATGATGTTTTGGATATTTCAACATCCTTTTATTTGATAAGATGAAAAGATTTAAAAGACAATTCACACCGTCTTCAGCCAGAGGCTGCACAGACTGAACACACTACTTACATTAGACAACGGACAACACATAGAACACCCAGTGGCCCAGTGACGAATTTTTCGTTTGACGAAAAGTTTCCACCGACTGGAGCGGGAATCGAACCCTAGACGACTGCCGCCGCTAACCGCACGTCCACGAAGCCCACAATTATAATATAAATATAATTATATTAATAATTAATGATGCGATTGATGGTGTAAATCCAAAGAGCAGAATTTTCACGAACTCAGTGCGGACAAGCATGACGCCTACTATTTATGCAAGCAAGCGAATTGTACCACACCCTTGACCACACCGCTTCAGAATAATAAAAAAACACAAATCTATTACCTTACGCCTGGCATCCACGCACCAATGTGTGAACCCTCTGTCAACCATATCCCACCAACACTCTGACATCCGCAAGAATTTGTGCAAATGCAGAGGTATAATCGGTCTGCTGCGGATAACAAACGATTGTTATAATCACTTCCTTCCCTTCCCTCACATTGACCTGCAAACTGACGTGGCAGGCGCCTTAAAATAGAAGATAACCAACGCTCACACATTGAAGATGCCTGGTTTGGTTAGTCCCCAGCAGATATCTAATCGGTTCCTTGTGTGTATGTAGCTGGTCTGGCGATGCTGGAGTAGCACCTACGGGCGTTCAATCAAGCTCAACCTCAGGCACACAGAAGATTTCGATCGTAACAAGCTAGTGAGATAGTGGTTTATTCGTTATTTAGCGAGAACTACTAATATATGCCCAAATCTCCGAGCCTTTTATCGAAAACTCTGTTTTCATGCAGTTTTTATATATTTTGGTGTACAATTTGAATGAAAATAAAACAAAAAAGTTGCTTTTATTTTATGTTAAATTTTGATTTCGAAAATTGAAATGTCCACTAAATCGAGGTGTAATTCCCTGTAACCAGCAAAATTATTACAAATCGTATTCAGCTTTGAGCTACTTGGAGAGGGAATCAGGTTAAACGGTTAACCGCAAACATTGATGGGGACCGCAAAAAAAAATAATAATAGCATTTGAAGATTTCTCTACAAATTGTTCTTTCAATTACGACGGAATCCCTTCGCCATTGTTAGCATTACCTGGAACGTGGACATTCATGGACCAAAAACTGCCATTATCGTAAGCGGTATTTAAATTTCATCGCACAAACTGTGGTTTCCATTGTCCTCTCCGAAATTTCTAACCCAACAGCTCACGCAAAAACTCACCCTGCCAAATTAAAACCCCCAAGCAATTGTCATTCCCATCAAAACGATGGCCATTTGTTCTGCTTTCGGCATTCGTCCCCAAGGAGAGCCCTACTGGAATGAACGAAAAAAAAACTGTCCACCGGTACCGTTGACAAGCGCGTGACTACTGTCCGAAATCATCACAATCACATCGCGGTTGAACCAGCCAGAGAAAAAAAAATCGGAGGAAAATATAAATGATATCTCTTCTGGTTCACCGCCATCAAAAACGACGACCTGAATAAACGAAAAAGAGCACATCAGAAAAACCATCATCTTCATTGAGTAGCTCTGCGGTCAAACTGGCACTGACTGGCGGGCGGTGGTGGACTGAAGAAACGAAACCGCCATTATCAGATCCAGCTCGCATCGCAGCCCGCCGTCCCCCGTCAACTCGCGAGAACTCGTCTATTGCCGCGATACGATCTAAACGATTCCAAATTCTATGTTTTCAGCGCGGTACTAATTTATTTCTGTTTTATTCCTTCTCTTTGCAGGTAAGTGATAGCGAGGCGAACTGCCATCGAGACCATTGTTGAATCCTAGTCCCCACCGTCGCGCGTCGGGGTCGCATGAAGCTTCCAGGCAGAAGAGCAGAGCACGACAAATAACGACATCACCAGACCAGCCGTGTGGCGTGGTGGAGGGCGCGAAGACGTGGTCTGCAAAGAAATACGCTTTTTTCTTATCACCGATGAGGGATCTTCAGGGTGGGAGCAGGGATTCCCAAGCGAGTGGATCGATAGCCCCCACCATACTCTTCCGGCTTGATGCTGAGTTTGCCGTAGCGTACCATGAACTGGCGGCTTTTTCTTTGCCGCCACAAACCGTTCTCTTGAACACTGATGAAGATCATCCTTAGCACTCATCGCTCGAATACCTTATGCGCTCGCATGACCTACTCGAGAATGGTCTGGATCAAATGACCATAGGTCATAGAAGCGTTTCGAGCATAATACATTTGGTGTGGGAATATGTAAATCTTTCTTGAAATCATTTCCTTTCTAGGGCCTACGGTAGGCACGACTTCCACTGATAATGCGATTTCGTTTTTCACAACTCACGTTGTGTTAAGCCGTTAGCAAGAATCCAAGGTGGATAAATGTCTCAATTTCTTCGGAGATATTCCCGTCTAACACTTTCACAGACGAATCCTGTCGTGCTCGGTTACGCGTGCCGAGTACTTCCGATGTTTCTACCCCGGACTTTCGGAGAACTTTTTGCGAACTCAAGAGCCAATTAAGAAACTTTTGCGGGTTTTAGCGACTTTTTTTGGTCTTTTTTTGCCTTTTTGGCTTGGCAAAACCAGTGTCGCTCCCCCCGGTCTCAACTGATCTATTTAATCCACTATTCAAATTCACCTTTAGATTCCTTCAGTGTTGCCAGTTTCACAGGAAAATCACCACAACAGACATCAAATTTTGACACGATCATTTCTTAGCTAAAACGATCATTTTCCAATAACGAACTTTTAACATTCCCAATTTGTGTATAATAAGGGACGACCAGGCACCAAATTTTTCACTCACTCACGCGAGTAACGATCTATCACACAGGGATATTATCCGGATAAAGCAGCCTGTGATATTTTCCTTGCATTCATGAACGATTGAAAAGGCTCTCACTCTGGTTCCTTTGCGTGGTAAAGAATGCTCTCTCCAACTAGCGCTCACTAGCATTGGGCAAATCTAGCTGAGACATCGATTTTTGTGAATCGATTCGAATCGGATCAGCAGAATTGATTCACCGATTTAATCGAATGCTTTGAATCGATATTTTCACATAAATTCGATATTATAAAATATTACAAAACTATGAAATGATTCGTTTACTGCATGTTGAATATTCATGATGTTCATGGTATGTTTTATTTGTCTTAATAAATTCGATATCAAAATTTGAGATTGTACATCCAACATTTCGCGACTCTGATTCGGTAATAGAAATATCGTTGAGACAGTGCATTCTGCAAAACAAATGGAATTTATTATTTTTGAATCGAAAAAAAAATCTTGAAATCCTGGGATTCCTCAGAATTCTGAGAAGTATTCCAATATAGTGAGATAAGTTCCCGAAGACTGCTGAAAGAAACTCACCTAGGATTTTTAAAGAGACTCCTCCAGAATTCTGAATTCTAGAATTATGAGAGAGATTTCTTCAGAATGCTGAAAATGATAACACTAAAATCCTGAGCGAAAAGAAAGCAAGACACTTCCGGTATCCTGGTAGGAATTCTATCTGATTTTCCTGAGAGAGATAACTCCATATCTATGAGACGGATTGTCTCAGAGCTCCGAGAGGAATTCCCCCAGAATCCTGTGATAGATTGTCTCAGAATCCTGAGAGAAGCTTTCTCTTGGGATTCTCTCTAAATGTTGCAGACTCCTAAGAGGGATTATCCCAGAATCCTGAAACGAAATCCAAGGGTGGTTTTTCCACATTCTTGAAATACATTCATCTAGAATACTGAGAAAGATTCTCACAAAAAAAAAGATTTTTGAAATTCTAAGATGAGTTCCCCAAGAAACTTAAAAGAAATGACTTAGAATCCTGAAAAGGGTAGCAGAGAATCCTTAAAAGGATTACTCCAGATTCCTGAGAAAGGTTCCATCAAAATACTGGGCGGGAATGCCAAAGAATCCTGAGATATACTCTCATTGATAGGATTCCCCCAGAATCCTCAGGAGAATTCCTCTAGAATCCTTTTAAGTATTTTCCCAGAATTTCCATAACATCCTGGGTGGATTCCTTTAGAACGCTGACAATTACTTCTACGAGTGATTCCTCCAGAACCCTGAGAGGCATCAGAGGGATTTTTCTAGATTTTTGAGAGATATATATCTAGAATCCTAAGAGGGATTTTTCCGAAAATCTGATAAGGGTTCTCCCTGGAAGGGATTATGAAAACTTCTAGAATTGACTTCCCAGCATCCTGATAGAAGGTTTCTCTGGAATTCTGAGAAGTATTCCCAAAAAATAAAATAGATAAATTACATCAGATTCCTGAAAAACATTCCCCAAGAATCTTTGAAAGCATTCCCCTTTACTCCTGAAAGGGATTGTCCTAGAACTTTGAGAGTGTTTTCTCTAGAATACTTTAAATTATTACACCAGAATCTCAAGAATTTCTCCAGAATCATGAGACAAATTCCCCAGAATCTTGAGAGAAATTTCCCCAAAATCCTGACGGGGATTACTCCAACACACCGAATTTTCAGATGATCTTGGGAAGTGTACCGGTAGAATACTTGTGATATTCCCTCAGAATCTTATAAGTATCTTATGCAGAATCCTGAGGCGGATGTCACTAGTATCCTGTATGGGATCCCCCAGAATTCTGAAAGGAATTTCGCCACAATTCTGAGAATGCTGAGTATGATTCTCCAAGAAGTCTGAGAGGAGTTCCTGAGAATGCTGAGAAATTTTTCCTCGGAATTCCTAGTGGGATCCTAAGTGAGGGTTTTCCAGAATTCTTAGAGGAATCAACCCAGATCATCCAGACATTTCTTAGAATCCTCTGAAAGAGATTTCACTCTTGGTAGGGAACTCTGGTAGGGAATACCCCAAAACCGTGAAATAAATTCTCTTAGAATCCAGATATTCCCTAGAATTTTGATAGGTATATTCCCATATAATACTGTTGAAAAATTCCTCCTAAATTTAGAAAGGGACTCTTCCATAATTCTGAGGATCCCTCTAAAATTCTGTGAGAGATTCCTTCAAATTGCAGAAAATTATCATCCTGACAGACCTTATTCCAGAAAAGAGAGAAAGACTCTTCCAATAGGAATTCTTCCTAAATTCTATTAAGGATTTCCCTAGAATCCTGGGAGAGATAACTCCAGTTTTCAGAGATGGATTCCCACAGAATCTTTAGAGGAAATCTTCCAGATTCCTGAGGGATTTCCTCAGATTCCCGAGATGGATTCTTTTTGAATTATGTGATGGATTGTGTCAGAATCCTGTTATGGATTGCCTCAGAATCCGGAGAGGTTTTTTTCCTCGGGATTATCTCTAAATACTTAGACGGATATCCCCAGATCTCCCTAGCGGATTCATCCAGAATCCTGAGAGGAATTCTCCTACAATCCTGAGAGAAATTCCCCTACAGTATTGAAAGACATCCCATTAGAATCCAGAAAGAGATTGCCCCAGAGCCGTAAGGGGGATCTTCCACATTTATTGAACCCAGCGATGGACAGACCTGGAATCCTGGGACCCTGAAAGGGACTCTCTAGACCATAGGAAGGATTCCTCCAGAATCCTGAGAAATATTCTCTTAGACTCTTGGGAGGGATTTCCCAAGAAACCTGAGATATACAGGTATGCCTCGATTTAGTGGACCCTAGATTATATAGACCCTCGATTTTATGTACTTGATTTTATGTATATTTTATATCGATTGTATGTACATTTTTAATGGTAAAATTCTACAGTGTATTCTAAAAAAAATATAAATAAATATCATCTTTTAATCGAATGTAAAAAATCGATTCGGTCGCTTTTGTAGGGCTTCAACATCGATTCAAAAAATCGATTAATCGGAACAAAAAACATCGATGATGCGAACAATGCTGGCCAAACATGTCTAAAAGTCCTATCTGCGGAAGAGAGGCTCTCTTTGGTTTCCCTCTCTTTCGTTAATATCACAGATGTTTATTTGTATTATGGTTGTCTCCTTGCATTGAACGATGGTCAAAACAATAGTCTTTTGATTTGTACTGCAAAAAATTGCCGAAGGGTGTACCATTACATTACAATAATTGAAAGAGAAAGTGAACAAAGAGAGCCTCTCAAATGCAAATAGGACCTATTGAAATGTTTGTCCTGAATGATTCAAAATTGCCCAATGCTAGCGCTCACTCACACGCAGAACTCGATGTACACAGAGCAACGAGTAACTTTCACGCAGCGACCGAAAAGACAAAAGAATTTCCACGCATATTTGTGTAACACCAGATCAGCACATTTTTTGTGTTGATCCAGTCGTACACAGATATGAGTGGAAAATCCTTTGTCTTTTTGCTCGCTGCGTGAAAGTTACTAGTGCGCTGTGTTGTTTCATTTAAGGGTGCACAAATCGGTTGCTCTCACTGGAAAGAATGTTTGCTCAGTCTGCACCAATCCACGTTTTCACCTGCACCCTTAAATGAAACAACACAACAACAGCGAGCAAAAAGACAAAGGATTTTTCACTCATATATGTGTACAACTGGATCAACACAAAAAATGTGCTGATCTGGTGTTACAAAAATCTGCGTGGAAATTCTTTTGTCTTTTCGGTCGCTGCGTGAAAGTTACTCGTTGCTCTGTTTACATCGAGTTCTGCGTGCGGTTGACGTCTGAGCGGTGCCGTGTTATTGCGGAAGAAAAGAAAAAATCCAACGGTGTTGCTGTGGTTTCGACCGCCGCAGTCGTTCCGCAAATCGACAATGAACAGAGCTTTGAAGGGAGTTTCAATAGGTCGGGAGGTTATTCAGAGGCATTACAAGGGACTTTGGGGGCTTTTTTGGAAGGGTTCTGAGGGTCATTTTCACCTTTCCATGTTATCTCTTCGTGTTGCCTTTTCTCAATACAGTGGCCTCATTTCTCTTCTGTTCTTGTGTTTGTTTTTTTTTTTTTTTGAGCCTAGTACAGACCACTAGTACTAGAGATCCCAGGCCTAGTGGTAATTTTCTCGTTCTTAACTCATTAGTACTCCTCGTCAAACCAATCATTACGTTGTTGGCGTCACTAAGTCTTACCAATCTTTTTAATATTTTATTCGTGAATTTTAACTTAGGCTTATTCTTACCTAGCACCTCTTGCACTGTTATTGCAGTTGCTCTAATTGTTACTGTTATACTGCACATAAATGCAAATTTGCTACAAGATTCAAAGAAGAGAGACATAAATGGTATATGTAGAGGGTCTTGAGAGGATTTTACATGGGTTTTATTTAGTTTTAATGGGGTTTTAGAGGATTTTAATCGGTTTGGGGGGGGGGGGGGGTCTTTATGCAGTTTTCAATGGTGTTTCGTGAGGTTTCATGTGGCTCAAGGGGATTAAAGGGAGTTTTAAGGATGCTCCAGAGGAGTTTCACAGAGTGTTCAATAGACTTCGGAGGTTTTAGGTGTTGACATAAAATTTCAGGGAACTTCAAAGGGTATCTGGAGGTTTTGGAGCTTTTAGGGAATTTCAGATGGGTAAGGAGGGTTTCAGAATGTATCAGAATTGTTTTAGGGGAATGAAAGCTCGTTGGCAATTCAGGAGGGATTCAGGGGATCTGATAGCTTTCAGATGGTCCAATAAACTCTTGAATAATACTTGTGTGTTGAAATGAAAGGATTTTACAAATGTTGGATAATGCTCTTTATCTCATAATATTTACACATATTATTATTAGCTTTAGTAGGGAGATTTTCAGCCCGAGGCTGGATCATCACCATTACACATATTCCTCATGATTAGCTAGGAGAAGGAAATTGCAAGTGAATTCTGTTGAAAATAAAGCGCAAGTATTACATAATTTCATACTTTGATTGGTTTATATGTGGAATGCATGTTTACATTCCGTGGCGTTTAAATTTGTCGTTGTTAATACTGCTTCCGCCTTGCTGTAGCTACTCTGCTAATTTCTAATCAGTAACATCGTCGTAACACTCGCCTAATCCGATGACGGGAGAGAAAACTGTAGAACACAGATGATAACAGCCACCGATATTTTGATTCAATTTTATAACATTGAATATAACATTCCCATTTGATGATGATGGACCAGATTTTCTTTTTACTTATTCCCATTTGCTTGCTACACTGCTTAAGTAAACCGTAATGCTCTATACTGAGGACAGGCGAAGCCACAGATTGATACTATCGGCTGCCTTCACATGCTGATGTTTGCACACATGACAGCGAACACTGTCATTTGAACACGCCGGGTCATATTTTTGGTTGTGTGCTGGAATCGAGATCGCAGGACTAAAGATCTCAAGTGAGCTCAGGGGATCGCAGGGACTTTTAAGGAGTCTCAGGACGATTCAGGGGTCACGTTTGTTTAAGGGAGTTTTTGTAGGTCTCTGTATTGTTTCAGAGGGTCTAAGGTTTGTTTTAGTGGGTCTAAAGAGAGTTTCAAAGGTTTTTAGGCGGTCTCAAGGGCAACTCAGGTGGTCTCAAGACGGTTTAGGGGGATTTAGAGGGCCTTATGAAGATTCGTAGGGGGGGTGCAGGGAGTTTCTGAAGCGTTCAGGGGATCTCATGGGTGCTTAGGGGGACTTTTAGGTCCGTTTTAAGAGGTCTCAGTACGGTTTAGGGCCGTTGTAGGGGGTTTCCGGTGGTTTATGGGAAACTAGCGAGGTTCCAGCGGCTTTTAAGGATTCTCAGGATGTTTCAGGGACGTCCCTGAACTCTGCAGAAATTCCTTCTTAAACGTCTTGAAACACTTCTGAATATTTACACATCACAAAGAACTTCAAACCCTTCAAAACGAATTTAACATCCTTTTCGTAGTTTCTGTAACCATCTTTGAATGCCTCTGAAGCGTTCATAGGCCTCCCTGAAACTACCTTAACCGCTCTTAAATTCCACTAAGCATCTAAAAAATCACTGAGTCTCCCTTCTTTAAGGATCCCCTTAACAGCAAAGCACTTACTTTCAGGTAACTAATGCACAAAATAGATCAGGAGCTAGATATCAGACTACCAATGGTACGCATTACCCAACGTTGCCAATCAATTGATGGCTGTATACACGCTAAAACCGCTCAGCACCTAAATGTGTAAGGCCTACTCATAAGTGCATAATTTCCAGACCAAATATTTTGCGAATTTCACGATTATGCGGACGCAGGAGCTGATTTCGTGAATGTGAGTGTTACACATTTTTGGTGTAGTCTGGAAATTATGCACTTTAGTGCTGAGCGGTCTTAGCGTGTATAATAAGCACAAAAATATGACTGTTAAACGTGCTTGAGTTGAGAACCTCAATTCCGACAGAGTTCTCCGTTCTCAGTCCGCAAATGCTTTGCCGAAGCCAAACCAAACAGATTGAAATAAAGTCGGTCATTACATATTCGTTTAAGTGCCTGGCAAAAGATAACAGCAGGACACCATCCATTCCCGCTCTAGTTGATCATCTCGTCAGCTTCCCAGACAGACAAACAGCTTGAGCTTTTCGGGGTACCTATCTAATGGTACAGATCTAAGTGTCGTGAGGTCATAATAGCACCAAAAATAAGTTTGAATAGTGACTCGGTGGATCTGGATGGGGTCCAATTTTCGAAAAGTGAAGTTTTTGAACGTTCAGTGGAGATATGAAGTTTTCTAAAGTTAGTCTGAAGTTTTATGCTTTTCTGACTAATCATAATGTAAAATTTTTCGTTGAAGTCCGGAAAGAACGACCAATGAAGCTGATAAACATACTATGTTTTTCTATCTAGATAGTATTGCATTGAGCTTGGGCAACCTGAGACAAGCAACAATACACAAAACAGACACGAAAATCTATTAACATTGTTAAACTTTGCCCGGTACACGCGGACGGCGAGTCCCTGTAAGAAAACAATCAACTATCATGAAAGCTCTTGTCGGTTTCAATTTATTCCCAGCTTAGCGTCCAAGATCCACTGGAGCTTCACCATCAAAGTGGTCCACGAACGAATTCAACCGACCAAGCGCGAACATTGCCCAGTCCCATGCAGTCCCATCATCGCCATCGTCGTCGTAGTTTTAAGCTGTGAGGGGTCACCAGGGAACAACAGATCCGAAAATTGAAAAACATACATAAAATAAAGCGTGTTACCCCTGTGCGCTGCCCTGACCCACACGCTTCAGGGACTGTGGACAATGTCGTCGTCGATGGAGGTCGGCCCTTCTCTGGGGGGTTCACGGCTTCTTTTTTCGAACAACGACGACCTCAACGACCACGACAACGACGACAACGGCGGAGATGTGGACGCGAGAAAGTCAAAAGCGTCCGTACTAATTTCCATTATGATGATTATTTTGATTACAATATAATAGCGCATCAGAATTTAACGTTGCTACATATAATTTCCATTTAATGCAAACCGTCATCGCCATCGTCGTCGTTTTGGTCGTCGTTGCGGATCATGGCTCTTACGCGGTCGAGCCGTGGGCCCCTGGCGAAGAAGGCGGCCGACGACGGACTGGACTCATTCGAAATGGATGGGAAAATTAGTTCGGCTATATTGGAGTTTCTTTCATTTGGCGTTTTTTTCTTTCTCAAGTTCAACAGGAACTCTTCACTTCAGCGGTGTGTAAATAGACTTGAGAGGTAGCCAGATCAAGTTCAAGAGCCACTCGTACTATTCTTTTGTATGCTGGAGAGGACGTGGATTTGTTTTGAAATGTTGGTTTTTGTGGGAGGTTACTTTTTTGTTGCACGTTTTTACAATGATCACTGACAAACTAAATAGATTAGGCTTCTTAAAAAAAAGGACAATTTTATTGAAAGCTCACGATGTTTTACGCTCTTATTAACAGAAGGACATCGTTTGTGAGTAATTTGTTGCATCCCTTTATGTGTAAGAAAAATCTCCAGTTTAATATTAGGAATGGATCTTCCTACTTTTGTATAAGAAAATCGCATCTTAGTTACCCCTAGAAATATTTTTTGTTCAATATTCTAAAACTTGAAGATTTGCACAATATATTTTTAAAATAATTTTAAAACTCGGTTGACTCATCGATAAGGGATAAATAATTGAAAATTAAATTGCAAACAAACATGTTTTGTTGGATTCATGGATATGTACGATATGCATGCAGTTATATTTATTATTCTTATTTGAACTCCGTATATTTCTGATACTTACGGGAATGTTTAGAAGATCTACAGTAAGGTTAGGATATATCGGTTGCATTCTAGAAGCTATTTGAACATCTCTTGAATGTGTTTCGTTCAAATATCTGAAACTTGAAGCTTCGAACAAAAGGTTAGTAGAATAATCTTAAAAAAAAAACTTTTTTTTTTTAATTTTAAAAGTTTGGCTTCGTGGTTGTGCGGCTAAGGTCACCATGCCTTTAGTCGCATCGTGCTGAGGAGAGCGGGTTCGATTCCCGCCGCAGCTGTCAGGAAAAGTTTTCGGCTGTGTCACTGGGCGTTGCATGCTAGCCCGTTGTCTAGTGTCGTGCTTCCTTCAAAGACTAAATAGCTCACTGGAAGCGTTGAACGTGTCCGTGTCTTTTTTAAACTGATTGAAACTTGAAGATTCAGACAAAAGATTGGTTACATATGCACAAGAAGAATTAGTATTATGTTTCTCTTCTATTCGTGGCCCCATTTGTATATTTATCACTATGCTACTGGCGTTTGCTCTCCGGTATTTGGGAGAATATAAAAACATTGCCGAATATAAAAACATTTTCCCAAAATTATTGCAAACGCATAAATTTCTGACAAAAATGCCCTTGTAAATATTTTAATCTTGCGCGAAAAAACCCTCTTTTATATAATAAGGAATGTGCCCTACAGTTTCGCAGGTATATGTTCTTCAAATGTTTTAGCGAAGACATATATACATATCAGATTTTTTTTCCAAATGTCATTTTTTTTTTGAATTTTGTCCCAATATTATTTTAGAAATTTGTGTAGGATAAAAGAATCCCTTCATATATTTTTTTTTATAAATCAATTCGGGAGATTTTTAAGAACATCTTCAGAAACTAACGTCCTCCGAAAATTTCTCCTGAATTGCTAAACGGATTATGAAATGAAAAATCTTCTAAAGAATCAGAAATTCTTTAAGAATTGATCCAGACATTTTTCAAAGGATTATTCAATAAAGTCTTGCATGGATTTATTTAAGCAGTTCACCATAAATTTGGGTTTTGGTCACCGTTGAGTTGTATATTTAGGGATTGTTGATTTTGTTCGGTGATTACAACACACTTAAACACGATGTATGATGTTTCAGCCTACTGACTTTTGGCCATCATCAGATTTGCATAAATCTATGTTCTTGCCACAAGTGCGGCTTTACTACTCACGTTATAAATCGTAATTTTGTGTGTTGCAATCACCGAACAAAATCAACAATCCCTAATATATTTAACTATAAATCTCGTCAGAAATGATTCCAAAGATTCCAACAGGAATTTGGTTAGACATAACTACAGGAATTCCTCGAAAGGATTCCTTCAGAAAACATTCTCTTGTTTTCTCCAGAAGTTCCTTTACAGGATTCCTTCAGAAATTTCTCGAGGTATTCCTTCACAGAACCTTACTTGAGTTGCATCAGAAATCCCTTCAAGATTTTCGTCAATAATCCCTCCAGGTTTTCTTAAGAAATTGCTGTACAGATTTCGTCTGAAGTTTTTCTTAGTAGTTCTTCGATGGATTTCTTCAGAATATCCTTTTTGAGATATTTTTCCGAAATGTCTTCCACGGTTTGACAGATTCTAATCATTACTATGGAGAAGGACTTTCTTTACAATGCGATATCCGATCAATAAAAAACGCAATAGCTATCACTAGTGTGGATCACAGTAAAATAGTCTTCTACTGATTGGTTATGATTATTGTACTTCGGGTTACGGTTGTGAATTTATGTATATATATTTTTTTCAATTCTCAGCGTATTGTGATGAGCCTATTAGTAGGAGTGAGACAATTTGAATCACTTTGTGCTTCAGTGATCCTCCACAAATTGAATATAGATTTCCTTTAGAAAATCTTTCATAGATATAAAGAAATCCCTGCAATGTTAAAAACTGCTTCAGCAAAAAGTCCTCCATAAATTTATTAATAAAATCCTCCCTGGGATTGTTTTAATCTTCTACGAATTCTTAAGATACTCCTCAAGGGGCACACTCAGAAACTCGAGAGATTTTTACAGAAATTTGTATAAAGATCCATTTAAAAAAATATTTCATGGAATACTATAAAAATTTTATCATCAATTTCTTCAGGGATCAATGAAATTGTTTCAGTAAATCTTCAATTAATTCCTTCTGAAAATGTTTTAGGGTTTTCTTCATAAATTCCAGTCAGTCCTGTTAGTCCCTGAAATTCTTTCAGGGATTACTTCAGTAATTCTTGAAAATTAGAAAAAAAAAATCAGGAAGAATCCCTGGAAGAACTTCTAAAAGAACGGCTGAGGGAATTCTGGAAAAAAGTATTACAAGGATTTTTCTCAGAAAATCCTTGTAATACTGTCATTCAGATTTTTTTTTCCAAGGATTCCATAATCAGTCTTCCATAATTTATTTACGATATTTTAATGGCTTAATTCAAAAAAAAATTCAGAAATTTCCTTAGATAATAGTGCAGGTTTCTTCACACTTTTTCAGGGATTCGTTCAGAATTTCTCCAAAAATGCCATTTTAAATTTCCTAAAGTAATTCTATCAAAATTCATCCAGAGATTTTTTCAAAATTTCTTCTAAGGATCCTTTCAGAAATTCTTCCAGCAATTTCTTCCAATTCATCCAGAGATTTCTCCAGGTGTTCGTACGGGCATTTCTTCACAAACTTTTCCAGGGATTTCTTCAGGGATTTCACCAGAATGTAGTGAATGTGCCAAGTAATCTTTCATGAAAACCCACCAATATTGGAATTGGATTGGATTGCTTCACAAATCCTTGAAAATTTTGTGGAAATGCTCAACAATTTTCTTCAGAATTTTTTCCAGGTTTTTCTCCAAATATTCTTTGAAATTCTTTAAATAATATCTGATGGAATCGCTGGAAAAGTTTCTTAAAGACCACCTTTAGGAATTTCTGAAAAAAGCCTTCGAAGGCTTCTGCAATATTTTTTTCAAAAACTTTTCCAGGGATTCCATCAGGAGTTTCTCCACGAAGTCCACTGGAAATTCCTAAAGCGATTAATTCAAAAAATATTCCATAGATTCCCTTGAAATTACTTCCAATGATTCTGTCGGGAGATTTTTTCAGTAATTTGCGCAAGGATTTCTGCACAAACTCCTCAAGGGATTTCTTCAGGAATTTCTCAGGGATTCTTTTAGAGACTCTAGCAGGTTTTTCTTCAGAGACTCAGAAGATTCCTCAAGAAATTCATATAAAGATCCACTAGGAAAAGAAATCATGGACTCCTAACACAATTTCTACATGTATAGTTACAGAAATTCCTGAAATTGTTTCAGAAAATCTTATTCCTTCATATTTTTTTCAGGGGTTTCTTCAGATGTAATTTGAAATCAACAAAAGATTACCAGATGGAAACCCTCGAGTGATTTCGAAAGACCGGCTAGAGGAGTTTCTGAAAATGGCCTTACAAAGTTTTTTTTTGGAAATGACTTCAGCCGATCTTTCAGAAATTTCTCCAAGGATTTCCTAAATAGTCTTCCATAAGTTCTAGAAGAAATTTAATCATGGATTAGTTCAGATTTTTTTTTCTTTCGGGTATGTGTGCAGGTATGTCTTTACAAACATTTCCAGGGCCTCCATCATGTATCTCGAGGGATTTCATTGGAAATTCCTGAAAGGGTTCATTCAAAAATTATTCCAGACATTGCTTTAAAATTTCTTCCGGGGATTCTTTCGGAATTTTTTCTAGAGATTTATTCAGTTATTCGTACAGGCATGTCTCCCCAAAATCCTCAAAAGATCTCTTCAAGAATTTGACCAGGATATCCTTTAGAAACTCCTATAGGTATTCCTCCACGAACTCGAGAGATCTCTGCAGAAATTCAAATAAAGATCCACTTGAAAAAACTTGTCCTACTAAAATTTCTATATAGATTGTTTAAGGAATTCCTAAAATTGTTACAAAAAATTCCTACATTATTTTTTCCAGGGGTTTCTTCAAAATTTGGTATAAAAAATTCCAAATGGATCTTAACATGGATTTCTGTAGAATTCTTCCGAATTACCGAAGGAATCCCTGGAGGAGTTTCTAAAAGAACTGGAAGAGTTTCTGAAAGAAGCCCAACCCGAATGTTTCAAAATTTCTCCTACCATTCCTTAAATTGTTTACAAAGTTTACTTCAGATTTTTTTTTTCGGGAGTTGCTTCAGGTATTCGTATTGATATTTCTCCACAGACTCTTCCAGGGATTGCTTCAGGAATTCATCCCGGGATTCCATTGGAAATTGTTTAAGGGATTCCTTCAAAATTTCTTCCCAACAAACATTACCGCAGATGCAAAAACTGCTCTTTAGTTTGATTTTAAAAATTTTAGCTGAATAAGCTGTTATACAGATAGCATTACAAGTTGGGTTCTACGGATTTTTTCAGAAATTCTTGCAGCGGGTCCTTCAAAAATTCATCCAGAAATTTCTTCCAGTATTCGCACAGGAACTCCTTTTCAAGCTGCTCCAGGGATTGCTTCAGGAATTTCACCAAGGATTCAATTGCAATTTTGTATAGGAATGTCGGAAACAGTCGGTGCAGTTTTTGCTCGAGAAATCCTTGCATACATTTTCCAGAGATTTTTTTTAAATATTTATTTTATTAACTTGAGCATAAATCTTCTGAAGTTTCCTTTAGAAAATTCCTCTGGAATTGCTTCAGAAATTTTTCTAGAGAATTCTCCAAGGATTTCTCCAAAAACTCATTTAGAAAATCTCCGACAGATTTCTTCCAAAAAACTTTTCCAGGAAATCTGAAATGGATTGCTTTAGGAATTTCTTTGAGAATATAAATAAGAAATATGCCTTATATTCCCTTCAGATGTTACTCTGGACTTCAAATGAGGATTTTCTTTAGAAATGTCTGTGGAAGATTCCATGGACTCATTCCAAAATCTTCTAGGTGATTCTTTCGGCCAATCTTCTACGGATTTCTTCACTGCAGGGTTTTCCTTAGAAAATCTTACAATTTTTTTTTTCAGAAATAAGTCTAGGAATTTCTTTAAAAAATGTTATTAAAATATTTTGAATTTTTTTTTCAAGAGGTTCCTTCTGAAAAAAATCCGGAAACTCCCTCAAAAATTCTTGCAAGGATTGTCTCGTAAATAACTTCAGCGAGTTCTTCACGAATTCTTCTTAGGACTCCTCAAGGATTGCGTACAGGCATTTCTTCACACACTTTTCCATAAACTCCCTCTAGAATTTTTCCAAATATTGCGGTGGAAATTCCCGTCGGAATATCTCCCGGAATTTCTTCAGAAATTCATGTAATGATTCCTTCTTGGGTGGTTGTTCTGTACATTTTTTCTGTATTTCTAAGAAATTTCTCCAGGATTTCTTTCAATCTTTCCTCCACGAATTCCTCCAAGAAATATTTCATGAATTTATTGAATTTTTGTTCCAGAGTTATTTTCTAGGAAATTCTGATGATATTTTTATAGAAATTCCTGTAGAGATTATTCAAGGTTTCTTAATACAGGCTTATCTATTTGTTTCTTTAGCCAATTTCACGAAGGTAGTTTCATAAAATCGTCCAGGAGTTTTATTAGGAAATCTTCTAAAAATCACACCAGATCTATTCCTTGGGTATTCTTTAGGTTTTCACCGAAGCATTTCTTAGAAAATTTCTAATGAATTTCATCAGGCTTTTCCCTTGAAAAAATCTACAGATTTCTATAGTTCGATATTCCAAGGATTTCTTCAGGAATTTCAGCAGCGATTTCTTTGAAATGTTTTCAGTTTAACTTAATAACATTTTCTTTGAAATTTCTTTGAACATTTTTTCAACATTTCCAGGAACACCAATCCGGAGACGGCGGGTTCGATTCTCGTTCTAGTCGGGGAAATTTTCTCGACTCCTTGGGCATAGTGTATCATTGTGCTTGCCTCACAAAATACGAATTCATGCAATGGCAGGCAAAGAGAGCCCAGCAATTAATAACTGTGGAAGTGCTCCAAGAACACTAAGTTGAAGAGAGGCAGGCCAAATTGCAGTGGGAACGCAGAACCATGAAGAAGAAGAAGAATATGGCGGAAACATTTAGATTAAATTCATGAAACGATTCCCTCTCTTCTGATAAATTCATTCATTCGTTTATTCACTGCATAGTTGGGCTCATAATGCCAGCAAAGTGACTCTATTTTCCAGTTTTCCACTAGAAAAAAGACTTGAAAAAAAAAATACCAGTTGGTATTGAATATTGCAAAACGAAGAAAGCGTGGAGGATCCTTACGAAGGTTAAATAAAATGTTTCATTTCCCCAATTCAAAAGTGGAGCTGTTGCCGGCTGCCCGAGAGAGAAAAAAAGGAGCAGTCAAAGCACTGCTGCTTTCAAAATTGAACCGAACAGAGCCAAGTGAGACGGTAGGTAGGTAATCGCTCGATGGAGCGGCGGCGTGCCTTGAACGAATGAACGAACGAACATGTGTATGATTTATACTTTTCGAGAAAATCTTCCGTCGCCGGCTGCTGCGTACTCGGTGCACCCCGGGCGCCGACTTCAGAGAGGCG